>NC_056753.1:11765000-12010000 GCF_018687715.1 Carya illinoinensis
TTGTTTGCATAACTTAGCTCTTGTTTTGCAGAGATGTGAAGATAAAAATTGGGAGAAGTGTCATTTCATGGTTCAAGAAGGGATCGTGCTGGGCCATAGAGTGTCATCCAAAGGAATTGAGGTGGATCGAGCCAAAATTGCAACCATAGAGAAACTACTACCTCCAAAGAATGTGAAGGGAATTAGAAGTTTTCTGGGACATGCGGAATTTTATAGAAGATTTATCAAGGATTTTTCTAAACTCTCTAAACCTTTATGTAATCTTCTTGAGAAAAATTCTGCATTTGACTTTGATGTTGTTTGTTTGCAGGCCTTTAATGCACTCAAGGAGAAGCTAATTTCAGCACCAATTGTGATTGTGCCTGATTGGAGTCAACCTTTTGAAGTTATGTGCGATGCAAATGACTTTGCAATTGGAGCAGTGTTGGGGCAAAGGCGAGACAAGCTGTTTAGAGCCATCTATTATGCAAGTAGGACTTTGAATGAAGCTCAGTTGAATTATACCACAACTGAGAAGGAGATGCTTGCTGTGGTATTTGCTTGTGACAAATTTCGGTCTTACCTCATTGGGACAAAGGTAATAGTGTTCACTGATCATGCAGCACTTCGCTATTTGTTTGGCAAGAAGGATGCTAAGCCAAGGCTAATTCGTTGGATCCTCCTTCTTCAAGAATTTGACTTGGAGATTCGAGACAAGAAAGGAAGTGAAAATTTAGTGGCTGACCATCTCTCTCGGTTAGAGCAAGAGGAAGAAAGACCAGATTCAGTGGTCCAAGAGGCATTCCCTGATGAGCAGTTGTTTGCATGTGAGATCAAGCTTCCGTGGTATGCTGATGTTGTTAACTATCTAGCTTGTAAAGTTTTACCACCTGATCTTACTTATCATTAACGTAAGAAATTTTCGCATAATGTGAATTATTATCTGTGGGATGAGCCTTTGTTGTTCAAACGATGCCCTGGTCAAATCATTAGAAGATGTGTGCCGGAAGACATCCTTCATCATTGCCATTCCTCATCATATGGAGGACACTTTGGAGCCACCCGTACAACAGCTAAGGTACTTCAAAGTGGGTTCTTTTGGCCTTCCATTTTTCATGATAGTTACACTTTGGTGAAAACTTGTGACCGGTGCCAACGTATGGGAAATATTTCAAGGCGTCATGAGTTACCATTGAAAGGTATCTTAGAAGTTGAGTTGTTTGATGTTTGGGGAATAGATTTTATGGGGCCTTTTCCTCCTTTTGGTTTTGCTTATATCTTATTAGCAGTTGACTATGTGTCAAAATGGGTGGAAGCAATTGCTACAACAACAAATGATGCAAAGGTAGTGCTCAAATTTCTGCACAAGAACATATTCACAAGATTTGACACTCCACGAGCTATTATTAGTGATGAAGGGACTCACTTTTGCAACAAGTTATTTGAGAATCTTCTTTCTAAATATGGTATGAAGCACAAGATAGCACTTGCTTACCATCCTCAAACTAATGGTCAAGCTGAAATTTCAAATAGAGAGATCAAGAACATCCTTGAGAAGACGGTCAAAATCAATAGACAGGATTGGGCGAAGAAGCTTGATGATGCTTTGTGGGCATACCGTACAACCTTTAAAACACCTATCGGGATGTCTCCATACCGATTAGTGTTTGGAAAGGCATGTCATCTTCCTGTAGAGTTGGAGCATAGAGCTTATTGGGCTGTAAAAAAGTTTAATTTTGATTTGAAGGCAGCAGGTGAAAAGCGACTTCTTCAATTGAATGAGATGGAAGAGTTCCGAAATGATGCATATGAAAATGCAAAGATCTATAAAGAAAAGACGAAGAAGTGGCATGACAAACAGATTTTGAGGCGAGAGTTTGCTCCAGGACAACAAGTTTTACTCTTCAATTCATGACTCAAACTCTTCCCAGGAAAGTTAAAATCAAGATGGACGGGTCCTTATACAATTCATGAGGTTTTATCCTTTGGAGCAGTAGATTTGAAGGACAAGATAGGTAATATTTTCAGAGTTAATGGTCAAAGATTGAAGCACTACTATGGAGAGCAAATGGAGAGGAACTATGCATTTATTCCTCTTGGAGATCCTAATTGATGATCATTGAAAAGTCTGGTTGTAGACTTTAAAACAAGCGCTTATGGGAGGCAACCCATAGATCTATCTTACTTTCTTTCATTTATTTTATTATCTTTATCTATTTAAGTTTTAATAAATTGGTTTTTGATGCAGGTTTATTTAGCAAGAATAAAGAGCTGAAAAATTCTAATCTATGGAAGATTCACCATGAAACCAGGGAAGTTCCTCTATTTCTTCAATCCTTTTTACTTTTGCATTACAATGAGGACATTGTTTAGTTTAAGTTTGGGGGTGTAAACTCATATAATCACTAGATCCTCTTGTTTTCTAAGTCTTGGGTTGTTGATGGGATGTTTGATTCTCTTACCAAGCATGCATTGGAGTAAGATTGAATTTTCTATGACTCTGAAATTTGTGATTGAAGATGGTTTTGACTAAAATTTTCAAAAATTTCTTTTATGTCAAGTGAAGTTTTGTAGGTACTTTGGTTTAAATCTTTGACCTTGAACACAATTGAGCACATAGTGGTTTTTCTCTTATTCCATTTTGCTTATGAAGAGAAGAAGTTGAATTAATTGAAAAAGGGAGGTTTGATTTTGCTTTGCTCTAGAATCCGTTGATGGGTCCTTGAGGCGAAATCCTAGTTGAGACCAAATATCAGAAAAATGATCTAGGCATTTCTTTGGCATAACCAAAAAGCTTTCCCAGCCGTCCTAAATGTCATGCCATCATTACATGGTGTGTTTCTATAGTCAACTCCCTTGCGCTTTCATGAGCCTTTATTTATTCTCTGAACTACATAAACCATGCCAGCTCTAAGCCTGAAAAACAATAAATCTACCTTTGATAGTTTGAGAAAATACTTTGGTGAAGAGTTACATTTAAAAGAGAAAAATTGGTTTCATGATGAACCGTATTATCTTTGCTTTGATTGAAAAAAAAAAAAAAACAAAAAGAAGAAGTAAAAGAAGAAGAAAGGAAGTGACTAAAAAAAAAAAAGAGAGAAAAGAAGAAGAAGAAGAAGAAGAAAAGAGAAAGAAAAAGAAAAAGAAGTCGCTAAGCGGAGTGTGAATTTCCTCAGATTTTGTTAAGGGAAGTGTTGGTATTACATCAGTGATTACAGCAATAATAATGCCACAAGTATGAGCATATTGCCAAGAAAGAGCTATGATTTAAATCATGTGAGTTTCTCTTTTAACGTTCTTTTCACTAAGTATCTTCCCAGTTTGATTTAATTTCCCATATCCAGTTCTTTCTTAACCCTCACCCTGTGGCTTATCATTACAACCTTACTAAAGACCTTTTGATCTCTGATTTTGGTGTTGACTACATTAGTGGAGAGGATTTCTGAAAATTGGACTTATGGGGTTAAAGTTTTAAGAGAATTCTTTTGATTTTGGTTGTTCTACTTTTATCTGAGTTTGCAGGTGGTTTGAGGTTAAATTGACTATATCACACACACACTCAAGGTCTTAGCTTTAGGTTGAAGTAAATGCCTAACTCTTTCTTGACAAATTGTAAAATTTTTGATTGATTTTCCTGCCATCTTTGATGTTAAAAGAGTAAGATACTAGAGATGAAATCTAAATTCATAAAAGCTTGGTGAGTGATGATACTTCTCTTTCGGGTCGAGTCGATATTGCCTAAGCTATCATTTGTTTTTCTTTCTGTTTGAGGACAAACAAAGTTGTAAGTTTGGGGGTATTTGATGACTTGCAAAAATTTCATATTGCAGATTTTACAAGTTCGCTCGAGCGGAGGCTTTTGGCCACTCGAGCGAATTCAGGCAGATTCAAACGCTCGACTGCCGCTCGACAGGGAGCTCGAGCTGGCTGCTGAAAAAACAATTTTTCACTCTAGGGCCGCGAGTTTTGACTGGAGAACACTTCTTGGGAGAGAAAAACATAGCTAGAGGGATTCAAATCATCTGTTTTTGGAGAGGGAATTCCAATTATTGCACGTACGTTGGAATCATACACGAGCACGAACGGGAGAAAAGCGTTGAATCGTTCCCTTGAGCTTTTGATGACGAGTTGCGGCTGCAAGGAGGATTTTTCAGTGTTTATTTTCTTCCCATCTTCTCAGAACAATTATGGTGAATTCGTTTATGTTGAATTTCATTTCTAGCATGAGCTAAATTTTCTTCATTTTAGGAAAACGATGTAACCTATTTCCAAACTATACTTGATTGTCTATGCTAATTTAATGCAATTCTCTCTTTGTTTATCTGATTTATTCTGAATTTATTGCTTCTAATTAACTGGCCATTGATTAGATGATAAGTAATCTTGTGATTTGCTATCGAAAGAGGGAATCATAGGGTAGATCTTGGATATTTCAGCATAGGTAAGTATAGAGATCGAAAGACTTGTATGAACCTATGTAGTAATTAAATCATTGGTCTTATTGCGTTCTTGATTATTGAATTTGCATATTCTTGTGTGAATTGATAACCAAGAGTCAATTCCAATTGATTATCGAAAGAGGCTTTTGGATGAATTAGAGATTTGCTATTAGACAAAAGAGATTTAAAATTAAATTAGCTGGATGAGAGAAGCATAGTGAAGAAGTAGGTGAAATCGATTTTCTAGAAGTTTTCTTCCTATTAATTTGATCTTCGAACGTCAGTATTATTTCCTTTGCACATTTTTCTTTGAGTTGATCTAGTTTAGATTGCAACTACAAAAATCTTAGTGATTCCTCTAGATAAAATCAAGTTTAGTATAATTTTGGTATTTGGTAAACGTAAGGTACTAATCCCTGAGGACGATACTCTTCTTATTACTTTACTATAAAACTACGATACTGTGCACTTGCAGTTTTGCATCTGTCACTTGTGCGTGGAGCACTTGGAGGTGCTTTGATGGAACATTTTGGTGTAAATAGGACCGTAGATGTGTTGCATGACAATTGGTGGGGTAATTGTTTCCCATTTATTGAGTTTGCATCTAGTTGAAATAGTCACTTTATTGTAAAGATGAAGTTTACGCATATTGCATAAACAATTTCGGGAGTATAGTTTGCTATTCATTGAGGTCACATGTAATAGGAGTTGTCATTTTGGTGTAAGGAAGACCTTAGATGTGTTTCATAAACATTTGTGGAATTTCCATTCATTGAATTGTTGCATGAACGTTTGTGAGAGTATCATTTGTCATCATTAGAGTTTGATAATACATCATATTGAAGTTGTTTATAGTTTATGGTTTTAATCTACTTACTCCTTTAAGTTTGATGATTTTGCTTGTTGATGACAGGAGTAGCTCGGATAGGGCTTTCAAATTCTTGAGAAAATTAATGATACATCATATCTAGTGGATCTTCCAGGTATGTAGCATGTGTCTACTATTTTCAATGTTACTGATATTTTTCCATTTGATGCAAGTGGATTTGAGGCCAAATCCTTTTGAGGAAAGGGGAAATGATGGGCACCAAGATGAACCTAGTCTTAAAAATCAGTTACAAGTTCAAGATAGGCAAATTACAATATCAAGAGCCAAGAAGATCAAGGAGGCAATGTTAGGATTAGTGCAATCCACTCGGGATGAAACTAACAAGAGCTCAACACTTAAGATGGGCTTGAAGAAAGGAAAACCGGTTTTGACCAAATTTGATACAAGCTATGGAAGAGAGCAAAATAGTTTGAATACATTCAATTTAGTGAATTCTTTTGAAGGACTTATTTTATTAGTTTAGAATAATTAGGTTTACAATGGGAAGGACTTAAGGGCATGTTGAGAAAGTAATTATTTTGTTGAACTAAAGGGTTATTGTAGTGCTACACTGTAGCAGCAGGTACTATTCACTCAGGGCCATTTTTGGAAGATGAAGCTTTATTTTACCTAGGGTTTTGTGAGGTTTTAGTTTAAATTGTTTTTGTTGCCTCATTTTAAACAATATATGACAGTTAATGAAATTGATGAATTTTATTCATTGTGAGTTGAGTTTATCTCCTCTTATTCTTGATTGAATGTTTGAACTTATCAAAAGTAAATCACAACCTTTGTGGCGTTCCTCCTTGTAATCCAGGTTTTTTAGACGGGTTCTTCAACGGGTCTAAATTTTAAATTAATCTAGGTTTTTTAAACGAGTTCTCAGCGGGTCTTGATTCTCCATCTATTTATTTGAGTTTGGCTTTCTTGTATGAGTTTTCAAACTGACGACAAACATACGAAATTGAAGAGGACAAAGGAGAACCCTGACCTACGAAAGAGAAAACCGAGACTTGCAAAAGATAAAATTACCAAGACTGCAAAGAGAAACCGAGAGGAAAAATCTAAAAAAAATTGCGAAATCGAAAAAGAGATTCAAGCACCCACACTTGTGAAGGAGAAAACTGACGACGAACATACGAAATCGAAGAAGACGAAGGAGAATACAGACTGCAAAGAGAAAACCGAGACTTGCAAAAGATAAAATCGAGGAACTTGCTCAAATAGATCTGCGAAAGAGAAGAAGTCTGCAAAATGAGAAAAAACAAATGAGGAGGAAGCACACTCTGGATTCAGTAGAAGGTAGCAAGAAAGCCTTCGTTAGGTTCGCGGGCTAGGGTTAGGATTGATGGAGAATGGGAGATGAAAGAGGCGAAGGAGCAGATGGAGAAGATTTGGGAAGATGAAAGGGACGAAAGAGTTAATGGGCGAAGTGGACTTCCAAACGTTTTAAAATGAGTTAGCTTTTAACCAACACGCACCATTTTATTAAGTTGAGATGATACATAAGACCTGACTACGCGGCACTTACCCACTGTGCTTGCCATAAGCATTTTTCTTTTTAGTTTGCGTGATTTTCTATAGATTCTCTCTCTGAAAATGTCTAGTGCCGGCTGGAGAAGGGCGTAGCGGTACTGTTTTTGATTTGGCATACTTATAATCTGCTGACGTGGTCAAACCAGGCCACACGTACAAGATATTTTGATGTCGTTCGGATTCTCAGTACGCACCGTTTGATCTGAGCCCGTCGACATTGGAGTCGATCTTTCAACCGTCCGATTCCGTTCGGGATATTACAGCTCCCCCAATTTTCAGATATTTTCACCTTCTGCAATTCAGGGGAGGTTGATATTTTTCTTCTCGTTACAAGCGAGTGCGAAATGGGTGAGGTGGTTGTGAGCAGCGAGGAACTGGGAACGAGAGTGGAGAGTGAGACAGAGAAGATGGGGGAGTATGTGGAGGAACTTAAGAGTGTGAAGGAGAGTGGCATCGAGAAGAAGAATAAGAATAAGAAAATGAAGGAGGAGAGGAAGGGTGGGACTTCGAGTTGGTTTGTAAGGTGGGAGAGGCTCTTGCCGAGAATGATGCTGAGGGTGTTGCTGGTTGAGGCTCACGATTCCACGAGGCAGATCATAGCCGCCCTTCTGAGAAAGTGCAGCTACAGAGGTCAGTATGTGTCTTTCTTGTCGTTTCTGAGTGTCTGTGCGTGTTCCGGTTCATTTGGTTCCTTAATTGTGAGTATACATCCGTATTGCAGTATTGTTTGTCAAATTGTGAACTGGGTTTTGCGGTTTTGTCAGAAAAATTTTGAGCATGTCAATTGGATAATACTGCAATTCGAGTTCCAAGTTGTAGAGATTAGACAGGGGTAGGAAGTGATGTAATCGTTCTTAAGCTTGTAAGGTTGGCTTGTCCATTGTTAGGCATAATTAGCTGGTTTTGCTGACAAATTTAGGAACTGGGTCTTGGTGGGAATACAATGAACCCATTTCTTTTTATCCTACTGTTTAACTCTGTTGCTCTGATTAGCAGATGGAAATAACTATAGCGGCCATTTGGTAGGGTATCGAACCCACCGTGTCTCTGTTGCTCTGATTAGCAGATGGAAATAACTATAGTGGCCATTTGATAGGGTATCGAACCCACCGTGTCACCGTTGAGTTTCTTCATTTACCGACTATCATTTATGGCCTAGAGCATCAGCCTTTTGAGTCTATTAATCATTAGAGGTTTGTCTGGATGAAATTGTTACAATATGTGAAGGGGAAAAAACCTTATGCTGTGCAAATTCTGCAGACAAAAATGTAAGAAACATGTGCAAAAAAGTATCAAGGGAAACTGGAAAGAAAAGAGGATGAAACACATCTCGCATGACACAAGGAACAATAATTATGACAGAAACATATCAAATGTTTCCAAATGAGTTATTTCTGGCATTCCAACACGTTGTAGCTCGTAATGGATCTCTTTAATCAACCATTACCGTTTTGATATTAAGACCAATACTGCCTGAAAAATCAATGTTTCGGGGATCGTGAAAGGTTAGAGTGGGCTTGATCACAGAACCCCTAGACATATACTGGAGGCACATAATGGAATTAAAAGTATCCGGGTGCCATGTAAATGTTCATTTCTACCACTGTTGTTGCTTCCTTGAAGATTGAGATTTTGTTGACTGAGTTTTGCTTGTAACCTGATATTTGTTGATCTAGGAACTAAAAATGTTTTATTATTGTTTGAACAGTTGTTGCTGTTTCTGATGGTTTAAAAGCATGGGAGATACTGAAGGAAAGAGCCCATAACATAGACCTCATATTGACAGAAGTGGATTTACCAGCAATATCTGGATTCGCTACTTTCACTAATCATGGAGCATGAGATTTGCAAAAACATCCCAGTTATAAGTATGATTTGCAGAATGAGGGCTTTGAATATTAGAAACTGTATCTGACAATTAAGAAACTTATAGTACAGCTTCTGTTATTGCACAGTGATGTCTTCACAGGATTCAATAAGCACCATTTATAAATGCATGCTACGAGGTGCTGATGATTATCTTGTCAAGCCTATTAGGAGAAATGAGCTGAGAAATTTGTGGCGGCATGTTTGAAGAACAAGCTGTATGTTTTATTGCTGATACTTTGTCTTAATTTTCCTTTGTTTTCTTTTGGTCTTGAAGGTCATGAGCCTCTATTTTTCAGCCTTGATGTCTCTTTTGATCTATCAGTCAGAGGCTGGTGTAAATAATCCCCAAGATGAGAGTGTTGCACAAGAAAAGGCTGGAGCTATATCTGAAAACAATACTGCAAGAAACTGTTGAAATGGTGGTATGGCTTGTGGACAGAAAAATAATGAACTAATTGAAAAAAGAAGTGATTCTCAGGTTAGTGTTTTTAATTCATTGTTTATGCTGAGAATGCACTGCTTGGTGATTGGATTAGCATTAAAGATTTGGGTTGTTCTTTCATCAATTTTTTTTTTTACAATTTATTTATGTGGTATATTATTGCTTTTCTTTGGATACATACTAGTGCGCTTTTTTTCTTCGAAAAGTAATATTCACTCTTTATTAACTCACTGGATATTTTTATGTGGACATTAAATGGAAATGAATTAATTGATGAAAGACGGAAAAGAAAATAGAAAATTGGTTAGCATTTCTAATTACAACCCAAATCCAACCTGACAAACAAAGTGTATGAAAAAATATAAAGAAGTAGAGATATTCAAGATTAAGTTAAAAAAATTAAACATAAAAAAAAAAGTTTAAAAAAAGATCCATTCAGGTTGGTTAAGCCTGGGAACGTGATAGTGATCAAGATGAATTTGGCATGTGCATTCTCATAGATCTTAAGTTACTATAGATTGCTGATTAACCGTCAAGTTATATTGCCATGATTGCTTGATGTGTGTTTATCCAGGGTATGTGTGCCTATGTTAAATGAGGACTAGTTATGGTTAAAAGAAATTTCCTTGCAGTTTAGGGTAGATACATGAAGTTTCATATAGAGATTGCGGGTTTGCTATTAGACTCAGTTGATTACTAGAATTTTATGACACAATAATCTCATTTTCATATTTTCAGGCGAAATGTCTGTTCAAAATTGTTTTTATTTTTAGGAGCACTTCAGGGTTTAATTTCGATAAATGATTGCACTGTTAAGTTTATATGAATATTTAGGTTTATAGTTCACGAAAAGAATGGTAACCTCGATAAGCGCACCTAGCACTGGAATATCCAAATTAGGTAAAAGATGTTTTATTTGGATACTAGGCAAGATCTTAGCTCTAATGCCCCCAAATTCTGCTTTGGATCAGATGGACATTTGAATCTTTGAGACATGTAACACAAGGTTACCTGTCCTCATTCATGGCATAGTGTGATGCCCCCAGATTCCGTTTGGGATTGGACGGACATCCAAAACGTTGGGACATGCAACACAAGGTTACCTGTCCTCATTCATGACATAGTGTGATGCCCCCAGATTCCGTTTGGGATTGGACGGACATCCAAAACGTTGGGACATGCAACATAAGGTTACCTGCCCCCGTTCATGACATATAAGATGCAATGTTCCTAACATGTATCTAGCATTATGCAATATTCGCAGCGGATAATTATTTTTTTGGAGCAAAATATGCATCAAACTTATAATGTCTCAAATAGTTAAATCATAATTCAAGCATACTTAACAAAAATAAACATCTATGATTTTAGTACAAATCTCAGAAAACTGTAATATCAAAAATATAAGAGGTCAGACTCCATATTTACATTACTAAAATATACTATTGAGGAAGTTCGTCGAGTAACTTGAGTAACTCGACTAACGAGACCAGCATACTATCCAAAAACTAACCATGGAAGCTGTAAGCTCCGTGTTGTGTCTGCGGCGTCTAATCAACCTCCTTTAGTCTACCAATGTCCGCTCCCTGCTTTGATCCTGACACATTGTCTACCATTTTGGGAGGAATGGTAGTTAGACTACCACGGTGAGATTTGATTACAAATTTCAGTAAGTTAACAGGAAACTTCCACACTGGTTAAAGATGCATGCATGACAGTAAAAGCATGAATGCATAATTAAAGTTGTAAGTAAGCATATCATAACTTGACATATATTATAGCATAACTGACATAATCTGAACTGAAACGTGAACTGAACTTGACATGACATAACATGAACTTGAACTTAAAATATAACATGGGCTAGCAACATAACATGAACGTAAACTTGAAACATAACATGGACTTGAAACATAACATGAACGTGAACATACATAACATAAACATGAACTTGAACTGAACATAAACCTAAGCATAACATGACATAAACGTGAACTTGAAATATAATGTGAACATGAACATAACATAACATGGATGTGAACTTGAATATAACATGACATGAACGTGAACTTGAAACATAACATGAAGATGAACATAATATAACATAAACATGAACTTGAACATAACATAAACGTGAATATAATATGATATGAAAATGAACTTGAAACTTAACGTGAATATGAACATAACATAACATAAACGTGAGTTTGAACATAACATAAACATGATATGAACATGAACTTGAAACTTAATGTGAACATGGACATAACATGAACATGAACTTGAGCATAGCATGACAGCAGATTATACTCCTTCACCGTAATACTCGACAGCGCATAGCCTTAACCGCAGTATCAGGCAATGCGTATCATCCTTCTGTAGTACGACAGATTATACTCCTTCACCATAGTACTTGGCAGCACATAGCCTTGACTATAGTACCAAGCAGCGCGTATTATTCTTGATCGTAACATATTGCTTATTCTTAACTTCTTGACATGAACTTGGAATCTTGTATAATAGATTTAATTAATAACGTGATCATATGGGTATTACACGGGTCCCCTTGAGCCGTGTGTCCCTGCCGATTATTGCATCACAACACAGGTATCTACACTAACTGTAAGTGCATTAATACGTATTCTACAGTTATTATAACTCAATGTATTCTATGTGTCACAATTGCTGTCTCACGTAGTGTATGCTCCATAGTTGTTGTGGTCCCATACTTCATGCTTCACAGTTGTGGCTCCATGAATTGTTTGTGCTACACTTACTGTGAACACACATAAAATAAAACACGGCTCTATCGGCGTTAGTGCCTGGCGCGCTTCGGTGACCAGCTAGTCAAGCCCCATTCGCAACCTGTTGACTGTACTTCGTCAACTCGGGAAATTTCACACCTATTTAGACACTCCAACGTGAACAAAGGAGTTCTACTAGGATACTTACCCATCCTAGCATTTAGAGTTGTGATTGACATGAATAATTTAGAATGAACATGATCTGAAACTTTATTTAACATAAACTTAATCTAACTCATTTACTTAACATGATATACTTGCAAATGGTAAATATTATATGATATGACATACATGTAACATGTGGCATACTTATAACATATAGCAATACGTGACATATAGATTGTGTAACAGATAAATATTCGTGATAGAATCAATCATGCATAACAGATAAACATGTAATGACGTGGCATAAAATGACATATATGATAACATACATACATAAATTGTATTTCCTTTACCCATTATACGTACACAATAAACTGATAGTAAGTTAGAACCTAAATTACCTCGATCGTCGTGTTCTACGAGAATAAAGCGCGAAACACGAGGAACTGTAACAAGGTATTCTAAAAGTTATACATTTAATTACTAACAATTAGAAATGTGTAAAAGAGACAACTTAGAGTAAAATAATCATTTTACCCTCTAAATGTGAAAAAAAAGACATTTTTATTCATAACTTAAGGATTTTACATTTTAATTACAAAAATTTCTAAAATTTACATTTCTCATGTAAATTTTGTCATAAACTTAAATATCAATTCAGAAAAATTTAAAATAAATCACAACTATAGAAAACACACTATGGTTGAAACATCCATAAACCATTTCTAACTTCAAAACTCATGCTTAACCCAAAATTTTGCAACAAGGATCTTCCTATCCTAAGTTTAAAACCATACATTTAGAAAAGCTAATAATCAACACCAAACTTTTTGTAAATAGATCCAAACACTTGAATCACAAGTTTTGACCCTAAATCAAAACATCTCCAAGAATTTCAAAAAAAAAAAAAAAAAAACAAATCTTACTTATAATATATTCATAACATCATCCTAAGATCAACCATGCTTTAAATCATTATACTAAATTTATCAAAATCACAAAATAACACTTGGAGTTTTTGGTTTTACATTTAGTCTAAAAACAGAAACTTTTTCCTCAACTGGTTTTGATAAATCTCTTGATCAATGACCTAAGAATGTGAGATCTTCGAAATAAAGCATCACATGGTTTAAAAATATGTCCTAAAGAATATCCAACCATTAAACTTAAAATCACATAGCTAAAAATTAATAAAACATGGATCTAATCCAAAAAAGTAAATTTTAGGCCTAACCGAAATCCTCTTATATAGAAGAATCAGTTCTTTGAAAATAATACTAAATATATTCAAAATAATATCATAATATGAATATAAGAGACTTAGGATCATCATATAAAAATATCAAAGTCTTTAGAGTAAGATGAAACAACGAAATATTCAAACTTTCTCCAAACAAAATCTATTTTTCCACTTCCAGTTTTCAAGTTTCTAAATTTAAGAAAATCTATCATAAAAAACTTTATTCATACAACAAAACCTCAATTGAAACTTATAAAAATATTCTAACAACACTTCATAAAATTTTCGGACCAAGATATATCCATTAACTTGGTCAAAAATTTCAAAATATAACATACTCTTCAATTTTAAGCCCAGAATGACCTTTCCATGGTTAAACATACTTTTGGCCGAACAAATGACCATGAAATGATGAGAATAATATATTTACGGAAACTATACTCAAATAGGAACAACTTTTATGAAGGAGTAATTGTGTGAAAATACCTACAAATGGTAGAAAATCTCCACGCAAAAAGATCCAGAAATCTACTCGAGATAGCTTTTTTGGGTCTCTCTAAGAAATGACTGAAGAAGTGATAAAAGGGAAGAAAGTGTGTCTTGCACACTCAAGACTTCTGATGTGATGACCCGCTTTTACGTGTATTTTCACTGAACTGTTGTTTTTATTTTAATTAATATATTGGTTTATTTATTTTAAATTAATGTATTTTAAATTGGTTTTAATTTATTTGATGTTGTGTTTAATTTATTTTAGTCGTTTTGCAGTTTTTAATATCGTTTTCGGCGGATCGGTTTCTGGTCTTCGGAGTGAGGATTGGACCTCATTTCTTTTCTTTCCTCTTTTTCTTTTTCCCTTTTTCCTTTTCTTTTCCTTCTTTTTCTTTCTTTTTCTTTCTCTTCTTCTTCTTTCTTCTCCTTTCTCTCCCACGTACGCATAGCTGCCCCTTTTCTCATTCCCGTCGCCGCCACTTTGACCGGTCAGTTCTCCGCCGTCCGGCCACCGTTTAGTGCACCGTCACCACCATTCTCTTCCCCTTCCACCAGAGATCATCCCCACCAATTTTCAGAGCCATCGGACCAGCCGTTAGCTTTCGAGAGCCGCCGGAAGTCGCTGCACCTGCTCTGTTTTTGCCCTTGTCGCTGGTTGCTTTCGCAGCCCAGAACCGCCGCTCGCCGGCGGCGTGGCCTACACCACCCACCCAGTTTTCTTCCCCTCTCACCGGTGAACATCCCCACCAAGTTTCACCTCCATCCGAGCCACCGTTAGCCACCACGAGCTCCTCCAAGCCATATGGTTTTTCACCGATTCCGGCGCCGTCGCACCACCTCCGGCCACCATCTTTTCACAGCTTCTTCCCCTACCTCTTGCCGACCTAAACCACTCATTTTCGGCCTCGATCCGTTGCCGGAGCAGCTCCCACGAGCTCAACTCCGTTCAGCCCCTTTTTGGCCTTCGACCGCCATTTCCACCACCACCCACGGCCAAAACTCGTTTCCTTTAGCTTCATAAATATCTCAAGACCATTCCCTATCAATTTCGTGCCTTGGTTTGTCCCCGTTCGAAAATGGGTAATTTATTACCCACGGCGACAGTGTAAATTACACTGTTACGTTGCTTTTCTTCCACCGGAGTTTTGATGTCGAAGTTATGCTTTATAATTTGGTTTAAAACTATATTTGTGTTTTTGTAATATTTTAATTATGTATGTTTTAAACAGCTTGTATTATATTAAGAAAATTCTGGTACTTAGTTATATGACTTTCGTTATCCGCTGCGTGTTCATTCGTGCACATTTGTTGCCTTTGCACACACTTGACACACGTCGTTAGGGTGGTGACCCGTGATGTCATCATCCGGACGTCTCGATTTCTCCGTGTCCGTGCGTGGGGATTTGGGGGCGTCACATCTGAAGGAGGAATATATGAACCCCTTGATTGGAGGTGTCTATATGACATAAAATGAAGATTAGTGGGGGGCAAATTCGTGGGTCTTGGTGGCCTCAACTAAGTGGCCTTCAATTTGGGGTTTAAAGAGGGTTTGGTTAGGGTTTGAGATGCTATCAAGTTCAAATTTAATTCTTCTTGGTCCAATCAAATTTTCAAAATTTAAAAGGTTGGATAATGATGTCATAACAAGAATTTGAGAAGTTGATAACATGTGGAAATGATTTAATCAAGTGATTAAATACAATGCTAGAAATTGGATCAAAAAGTGTTTGAAGGCCAATTTAGGGTTTGGGGAAACCGTTTAGGGTTTCGACTTCAACCAAGATTTTGGGGTTTTAATTGGATTCCAACCATTTAGGGTTTTACTAGGGTTGAAACTCTATTTGATCTAGACAATTTGGTTGATCAGATGAAAAAAAGTTTTGCTTAGGTAGCATGATCTCACACATTGATTTCCCTCACAAATCCATCTAATGGTTCTTCTTTGTGCCAAGTATCTAATACTATGTGGTTAATATTTGCTAAGTGTCCAAATAAAATTTCTCTAACTTAATTTAGATATTCCACACTGTGATTTTGAAAATACTGTACTTAGTATTCTTATCGAGGTTACTATTCACTACAAGAAAAGCATAATAAACTTAGTACTAAAAAATTCTAAATATTCATATTAACTTACAGTGAAAATCGTTTACCAAGACTCAATGTTAAAGTGCCCATAAAAATAAATTCATAGTTTCGATCATGCGTTTCGCTCGAAATTATGAAATTGAATTATTGCGCCATAAAATCATAAATATTCAACTGAATTTAGTGGCGTAGACCATAACATATTCTGACACTTCTAACTATCTCAAATAATTAAAATTGCATTTCTGGTACCATAGTGAGTGATAACACTGATTATGTAGACAGATTAAAACCTTTGCGATTAGTCGATTTGTGAAAACTTATGGAGTGTTCATAATGTTCCTCAATTCTATAGAAATTCTATCATTAAATTTTTAGCGGGCTGTTACATATAAAATACAATATTCTTATCATGTATTTAACATTACGTAATATTTGCAGTAGATAATTTTTTTCTTTAACAATACTATGCACTAAATCAAAAATATTTCAAATATTTAAAACATACTTCATACATAAATGTATAGTTAGTCGATTCCTGGTTCTCTTTCAAGTCCTGTAACTAGATCTACCATTTGGTACTGCAGTACTATATAATGCATATCATTCTTTTGTAGTACAGCATATTATCTTATTCACCTTAGTACTCGGCAGCACATAGCTTTGACTATAGTATCAGACAACGCTTTTTATCCATGGCCGTAATATAACTTAACTGATTCATCATTCTGTAGTATGGCAGATTATATTCATTTACCTAAGTACTTGGCAACACATAGTTTTGACTGCAGTACCAGGCATTACGCATCATCCTTGACTGTAGTATAAATTAACTGATAACTGAATTCTTACAATCAAACTAATTTTGCCAGAAGTACTTCATGTGAATTACAAAAGGAGATACTCGGACAATCATAGTGATTACATCGCAAGTATCCTAAACATAATTGACTTGAATGTAATTTGAGAAACATGACTTATTTGAAATAGAAACATTTCGTTATATGACATAATATGTAAGACAATATTTTATAATATGGTATAATATATAATAGACAACATACTTAACATGACATATTTGCAACAGTGAATATTACATGACATGATAAACATGTAACAAATTGCATACTTAACATGACATACAACATTTGACGTGCTGTCTTTTCTCTCTCTTGTTTTCTCTCTGTACACGTGAGAAAAAACAATGGTGCTAAAGTCCTGTTAATGATGGATGGTGTTCTGTAGTCGTAAGTCCTGTTGGTGTTATTGATTTAGAATCAATTTTTTTTAGTGATGGGGCTTATTAAGAACGTTATTATAAACCAGAAGTGCTTTGAGTTTAAGAAGGTTAATGAAAGGTGGTGGAGATGCACAGAGAGTAGCTGTCGAGCTGTGAGCTACATCTCTTTTGATCAAGTATCTTTGGGGTGGCTGGCTGCCATGGTTAAGGAAGGTATAAAGCGTCGTGATTTGATAGTGATACCACAAAGGAGAAATGGGGTAGACTGGAAGAACTTTGTGGAATTGCTGCAGAAGTTATCGGCAACAACCTCTGGTTCGGGGGGGAAAAACAGAGGAAGACATGCAGGGCCATCTCTTCCTCTATCGTAGGGATACCTACCTCTGTCATACAAGGATGTGCTTTCTCGAGCTCTGAAAAATGTAGAGATGGCAGGAGATCTTTCTTTTGTGGGAAAAGATCAGTTTTGTGGAGAGGATGGCAGGGGTATGTTGGGGCAAAAAATGGAAACACTGATGCATGCAGTCACAGAGATGGAGAAGCAAGTGAGCTCATTACAGTTTAACTTGGTTCTCTTAAAATGATGCATTGAGCAGAGTGTTGCACGCAGGGTGGGAAGAGTGATGCATTTCTGGGTCAACTCGAAGGCCTGTGTAGTGGGTTGGCCCACAACGTTTTAATTCAAAAAGGTAAGGGCCTGGCTTTTGATGGGCCTAAAGGTAACAAGAGGCCTTTCGAGCAATAGGCCCAGCCTATCGAGCAACAGGCTCCATGCAGATTTGAGGCTCTGAACCTTTGTTTCGTGCACCGATGATCCTTCATTGTCGAGTGGGCCTCAGCGTCCACCGTCGACGATGGTTCAGGGGGCACGGGTGAAGGTGGTGGTGTCACCGGCGAGCTGTGGGATGGAGGATGGTGCGGCGGTGAAGCTTAATGGTTTAGATCCAAGTGGGTATGGTGGATCAGATCCAAGTGGGACTCAATCACCACTGTTGGATATGGGTGAGAGGATTTTTCCGAAGGAGGTAGCTTCGCCGGTGAGTTTCAGGATGTTGTATAGTGTGTCGGAAGAGCCTAGAGGTTTAGAATCGAGTTTGGGTTGGGTCGACTCGTTGTCGGCAAGTTCTCTATTGATAGAGATAGAACAAAAAATGTCGTTGGAGGTGGATGAAGTCACTGCCATCCCCTCTGGGCCATCTGAATTGTCGGAGGGGAGCCCTTTGCTTTCAGGGTCGCCGATAGGTCTTGTAAGTCGTGGTCTAGGTGGTTTTGAGGGGAAAAGTGTGGGGGATGGACTTTTAGTCCATGAACTGGGTGGAGTTGAGGGGAAAAGTTTGAGAGATGGCAGTAGGGTATCTGAATATCTTTTGGCACCTAGAGGTAAATCTGTTTTCTTAGTCTCAGATTCTACCTTGAATATGCAGTTGGCTTTGATTGATAGTGACTGTTTGGGTGGGGATGGGGTTGTGATAACCCCTTTTTGTACTCTTCCTTCTAGTCCTTTATTAGGGAGTGGTTCCTTTTCTTGGGTGTTCAAGAAGGTGGAGGAAATACAAGCCATTATTGGGATCTCTACTGGAGGTTACATAGAACAATTCAGGGTTCTTCTAGTGGCAATCGAAGATAGCCATTCGAAATCAACCACAAAGAGGGATAGGGAACTTAAAAGGCTTACTTGTTCTATAAAATATGATGTGAAGGAAGGGATAGATTGAAAGGGAGGGGCAATAGTCGTTTACATGCAACCTAAAATCATTACTTAGAATGTGCGGGGGCATAATGATTGCAATAAGCGCCTTCGTATCAAATCATTATTGTGAATGTGGAAGGGTGATGTGTGTTTGTAAGAAATAAAGTTGCGGTACATTGACAGAAGTATTGTGCAGAGTTTATGGGGGTGTCCATACGTGGGCTGGTCATACTTGGCCTCTTTGGGTGCCTCAGGTGAAGTGTTATTAATGTGGGACAAAAGAGTAGTAAAGGCGAGTGAGGAATGTATCAGGGAATACATGGTAGTGTCATTATTCAAAAATGTTGTTGACGGTTGGGAATGAGCATTTGTAAGCATTTATGGTCCTAATGTGGATAGGGATAGGAGGAGGTTATGGGAGGAGTTGGCGGGATTATTTTCTTTTTGGGAGGTGTTGTGGTGTATGTGGGGTGATTTTAATATTACTCGTTTTCCTAGTGAGCGATTGGGACGTTATCGAAATTTTGGGGCTATGGATGAGTTTTTAGAGCTCATTTTTTATTTAGACCTCATGGAACTTCCACTAGTTGGAGGAGAGTGCACATGATCAAACGGACGGGTTTGGTCAAAATTGGATAGATTTTTGGTATCCCCCTCATGGGAAGCCCACTTTCCAGAGGTATGTCAGAAACGGTTAGCTCAAGTCAGTTCAGATCATTTTTCTATTTTATTAGATTGTGAGGGCATTCACAATGGACGCCGGTACTTCAAGTTTGAAAACATGTGGCTTGCTGCGGAGGGGTTTGTAGAGATGATGCACGCTTGGAGGTCATCGTATCAGTTTATTGATACTCCAAGTTTTATTCTTGCAGGCAAGTTGAAAGCTTTGAAATTAGACTTGATGAAGTGGAACTTGGAAGCTTATGGCCACATTAACAACCAGAAGAATAACCTTTTGGAGGAATTGCAAAAGTTAGAGGAAAGGGAACTATTGAGAGATACTTCGGAGGAGGTGCATGTGAGGAAGGGCGCGATTATGGCAAATTTGGAGAGTCTTGTTGTCGGATGAGATTTATTAGCGTCAAAATTCAGGGCCCTTTGGTTGAAAGAATGAGATAAGTATACGAAGTTCTTTTATAAAGTGGCCAATTCATATCCGCGCAGTAACGCTATTGAGGTTCTACATTCAGGTTCTCAGGTGTTATCCTCTCCTCCTGAATTAGAAAATCACATTGTGAATTATTATGAGTTTATTCTCACAGAATCGGCTGATTGGAGGCCAAAGTTGGAGGGCTTATCCTATGAGGCTATTGATTCTTAGAGCGCATGTGTTTTGAAGAGAACTTTTGAGGAAAGATGAGATCTACAAGGTCATCTCTGGTATGGCCAAGGACAGAGAGCCAGGGCCGGATGGTTTTTCAATGGGTTTCTTTCATACTTGTTGGGACATTGTAAAAAATGATGTTATTGCATGTCTTTAAGGAATTTCACACATTTCAAAAGTTAGAAAAATCCCTTAATACAAAGTTTGTTGCTCTCATTCCCAAGAAAAACGGGGCTTTGATTATAGAGGATTTTTGCCTGATAAGCTTGGTTAGTGGCGTTTACAAAATTATTTCTAAGGTGCTAGCCAATTGGTTAAGTTCTATGTTGGATCATATTATTTCTAAGCCTCAAAATGCATTCGTTCGTGGGAAATAAATTTTTAACTCGGTACTAATTGCAAATGAGTGTTTGGACCATAGATTGAGAGAGGGAAGATTAGGGATTCTTTGCAAGCTCGACATGGAAAATGCATACGATCATGTGAATTGAGAATTCCTCTTATATCTACTTAGGAGGTGCGGTTTTGGTGATAGATAGATTGCTTGGATGCGTCATTGTTTTTCTATCGTTCGGTTTTCAGTTATAGTCAAGGGTACACCTGCTGATTTTTTTTATTTTTTTTATTTATTTTTTTATAGTTCTTGGGGTTTGTGGCAAGAAGACCCTCTATCTTCTCTTCTGATTGTTATAGTTATGGGGGCCCTTAGCCGGATAGTACAGGCTGCGGTGAGTGGACGGCTCATATCTGGTTTTCAGGTGGGCCATGGTTCTTGTGGCTCGATTATCCTCACACACCTTTTATTTGCAGACAATACTTTATTGTTTTGTGAAGTGGATATTAGCCAGATTCAAAGTGCATTGTTACTTTGCTTTGAAGCAGTGTCAGAGCTTAAGGTGAATCTTGGCTAGTTCGAGTTGGTTCTAGTGGGTGTGGTTTCAAATATACTCAATTTAGCAAGCCTACTGGATTGTAAGGTGTCTTCCTTGCCTCTAAAGTATGTGGGTCTCTCATTGGGAGCAACTTTTAAGGCTAGAGCTATTTGGGATGGGGCGGTGGAGAAGATAGAAAAAAGATTGGCTAGTTGGAAACGGGTGTATTTATCGAAAGTGAGTCGTCTCACACTTATTAAGAGCATTCTACTTAATCTTCCCACGTATTTTTTATCTTTGTTTCCTTTGCCGGTAAGGGTGGGGAATAGGATTGAAAAACTCTTCAGGGCGTTTCTATAGGGGGGCTTGGGGGAGGAGAAGAAATTTTACCTGGTTAGATGAAAGACAGTTTGTGATCCAGTGGCTCATGGGGGGTTGGGAGTGTGTGACTTGAGAACTTTTAATAAAGTTTTATTGGGCAAATGACTTTGGAGATATCATTTAGAGGGGAGATCATTGTGGAAGGAAGTTATCGATGCTAGACATGGAACTGCTTGGGGTGGTTGGTGCTCCAACGAAGTGAGAGGGGGGCATGGAGTGAGATTATGGAAGTTTTTAAGGAGGGGGTGGTCTTGCTTTGAAAATCATACTCGTTTTGTAGCAGGAGAGGGAAACCGAATCAGTTTTTGGCGGAGAGCATGCCTTGGAAAGAGCCTTTTCGGTTCTCTATTGTATTGCTACTAATAGGGAGGCTTCAGTAGCAAATATGTGACTACTCTCTCATGGTTCTTATCAGGGGAATATTCTTTTTATTAGGGATTTCCACGATTGGGAAGTACCTATTCCATGGGGCCTCTTGTGACACAGCATGATTAATTGAAATGGAGGTCTAATAACCACAAGAAATGTACTATTAGAAGGTACTATCAAATTTTGACAACACGACCATCCCAAGTTTCCTTGGAATAACATTTAGAGGACATGTGTGCCTTCCAAAGTTTCCTTCTTTGTATCAAATGCCGCTCTTGGAAAGATCTTGACCACAGACAATCTGAGGAAGAGGGGTTGTGTAGTTATGGATTGGTGTTTTTTATGTTAAAAAAAATAGAGAATCTGTGGATCACTTTTTATTGCATTGTGAGGTAATATAAAGGAGTTGTGGGATGAGATTTTTCACAGGGTTGAAGTTGCTTGGGTTATGCCTGCGAGAGTGGTGGATTTGTTGGGTTGTTGAAGGAAGATATAAGGTTGTCATCAAAGTATGGAAGATTATCCCATTGTGTATCATGTGGTGTATTTGGTTGGAAATGAATGCCGCTCTTTGAGGACAAGGAACGCACTAGGGTGGAGTTAAAGAACTTTTTTCTCCACACCTTAATGCTTTGGTTTTTTTTTTTTTTTTTTTTTTTTTAAAGTTTCATTCATGAAAGTTATTTCTTTTTTAATCTAATTTTCCTAGATATCTTTTTTTTTTTTTTTTTCGGTCATTTGATCAGTCAAAAGTTATTTTAACTCATAAAGGTCATTTGTGGCGATAAATTGAGTGTTATATTTTAGAGCTTTTGACCAAGCTAATGAACAGATTTTGATCTGAAATTTTTATGGAGTGTTATTAACATGTGTATTATTCACTTTTTTGAAGTGAATAGTTACCTTGATAAGCAAATCAAGTGCAGTGTTTTCAAAATTACAGGATGAAATGTCCAAATTAATTTAGAGAAGTTTTATTTAAATAAGATCTTAGCCACACAGTGAATAGTATTAGACACTTGACACTATGAGGAACATTTAATGGATTTAAAGGAATCAAAGTGTGAGATCATGCCACCTAAGCAAAAACTCTATTTCATTTGACCAATCAAATTGTGATGTCCCCAAATTTCACTTGGGATCGGACGAACATTTGAAATGTCGAGACATGAAACATAATGTTATCTACCCTATTTCATGATATATAAGATGCAATGTTCGTAATATGCATATAGCAATATACAATATTCGTAGCGGATAATTTTATTTTTCTTTAGCAATATTATACATCAAACTAAAAATATATCAAATACTCGAAACATACTTACATAATGACATACTAAACAACTTATAGCGCAATGCTATTTCAAAATGGTTGTGATTAAAAGAGTAATAGAGATTCAACTCCATAAGTACAAGTAGTAACCTAAGTTAACTACTATGCTATCATCGATGTCATACCATCGCTTAGTCGACCGTATCTAATTGGTCAATTCTTGGTTCCTTTTTAGGTCCTATAACAAGATCTACCACTTAGGGAGAATTGGTAATTGGAATTACCACAGTGAAATTACAAATATCAGCAACTTAACAGAAAACCTCCACATTAGTTAATGATGCATGCATTGCAAAAAAAAAAAAAAAATGAATGTATAATCACAATCATAAGTAAGCATTGCATAACTTGACATAAAGCATATCATAACTTCACATGACATAAGATAACTTCACATATGACATAACATAACTTCACATAAAGCATAACATAACTTCATATATGACATTATAATTTCACATATGACATAGCATAACTAACATAAAATATAACATAACTTGATATAAAGCTAGCATAATTTCACATATGACATAACATAACTTCACATATGATATAGCATAACTTCAAATATGACATAATATAATTGAACAATAACTAAACTGCATGAAGACGTACATGATGTTAGCGTGATATGCTCTGTGTTTCCTTATTTAGCTTTAGACACTTGTATATATTTATTTACGTAGAATCTGTACAGAGGGCTAGTTTCCATACATAGACAGATTTTATTTACTGTAATCCAGGCTTAATTCTAGCCGTGTATCTTGCACTTTGGTGCCTTTATAATGATAAGAAATCCTCACAATGAGGTATTCAAGCCAATTTGACATGGTATCAAGAGCAGGTTATTAGTCTTACATTTTTTTTCTTTCGGGCTTTTCCTTTTGGCATTATCGGCGGCATCTGTGCTGTCTTTGGCTGCTGTTCTGGTGATTTGGTCCTATCGGCAGCATCTGTGCTGTCTTTGGTTGCTGTTCTAGTGATTCGGTTCTCTCTGGGTGTTTTTTCGGTGCAGTCTGGTTGTGGGTTCAGTGTTTTTTCTGTGGCTCTCGGCTTCCTGTTGTGTGGGTCTTGTTCCATGCTCCTGGTCGGCACTTTCTGTGCCCTTTTTCGTTGCTGTTCTGTGCATTTCTGTTGCCTTTTTTAGTCTCTTTTATTTTCGGCTTTGTGGGTTGGTGTCGGCAGCAGATTCTTGAATTTTTTTGGTCTCGGCAGCACTTATTTCTGCAGCTTTCGGCAGCTCCTTTATTTCTTTTGGATTGTCAGCAATTTTTTGGTTGGTCAGGTACTATTTTTAATTCGTCGTGCACTTATTTTTTTACGGGTCTCATGTCTTCCGAGTCTTTTACCGTGAAATTTACGGGTAAAAATTATTCTACATGGGAATTTCAATTTTGTTTATTTGTTATGGGAAAGGAGTTATGGGATCATATTGATGGGAGTAATCCGGCTCCTACTGAGCTTCCTAAATTAGCTCAGTGGCAGATCAAAGATGCTAGGGTGATGACATGGATTTTAGCATCGGTTGATCCTCTGATTGTTCTTAATTTGAGACCTTATAAAACTGCTAAATCTATGTGGGACTATTTGAAAAAGGTGTATAATCAGGACCATACTGCTCGACGGTCTCAGTTAGAGTATGAAATTGCTAGTTACACTCAGGGCAATCTCTCCATTCAAGATTATTTTTCTGGATTTAATAATCTTTGGGGAGAATTTACTGACATAATTTATGCCAAGGTACCAGAAGAGTCTCTCTCTGTTGTGCAGGAAGTTCATGCGCAAAGCAAGCGCGATCAATTTTTAATGAAGTTACGTCCTGAATTCGAGGTCACTCGCTCTAATTTGATGAATTGTGCTCCTGTGCCGTCTTTGGATATTTGTTTTGGGGAATTACTTCGTGAGGAGTAGCGTCTTGCCACCCAGGCTACTTATCAGCATGACACAATGATACCCACTACTGTTGCTTATGCTGCTCATGGAAAAGGCAAGGGACGAGACATGCGGACAGTTCAATGTTTCAGTTGCAAAGAATACGGACATATTGCTAATAATTGTGCACGGAAATCTTGCAACTATTATAAGAAGCCTGGGCATATTATCAAAAATTGTCCTACACGTCCCCAAAATCGCCAGACTCATGCTTATCAGGCTATGGTGGGTTCCCCTTCTGCTACTCCCGTTCATGACTCATCTACTCTTACTACTGAGAAGGTTCAGCAGATGATTCTTTTAGCTTTTTCAGCCTTAGGGCTGCAAGGTAACGGTTCCCTTTCTCCCTCATGGCTTGTTGATTCGGGTGCATCTAATCACATGACTAGTTCTTCTGATACACTTAGCAATATTCGGCCTTATACTGGATCGACACACATTCAGATTGCTAACGGTAGTCAGTTACCTATTCATGCTATTGGGGATATGGATTCCACTGTGAGAGATGTTTTTGTCTCTCCTCAGCTTTCTACTAGTCTTATTTCAGTGGGTCAACTAGTTGATAACAACTGTGATGTTCGTTTTTCTCGTGATGGTTGTCTTGTACAGGATCAGGTGTCGGGCAAGATACTAGCGAGGGAGCCTAAAGTTGGACGTTTATTTCCTTTACATTTTTCCATTCCTGATGTCATTTCATTTGCTTGTAACACTGTGAACAATAAGTGTGAAGTATGGCACAAACGGTTAGGTCATCCTAATTCCGTTATTTTATCTCATGTCATAAACTCTGGTTTGTTGGGCAATAAAGATCAATTTTCTTCTCTCTTTTGATTGTTCCACGTGTAAATTAGGCAAAAGTAAGTCTCTTGCTTTTCCTTCTCATAGTACTCCTGCTGAACGTTGTTTTGATTTGATTCATAGTGATGTGTGGGGCATTTCTCCTGTTATCTCTCATGCAAATTATAAATTCTTTGTTACGTTCATTGATGATTATACGAAGTATACTTGGATTTATTTTCTTCGCTTAAAATCTGAGGTCTTCTCTGTCTTTCAACAATTTACTGCTTATGTTGAAACTCAATTTTCTTCTGGCATTAAAATTTTGCGGTCTGATTCAGGTGGTGAGTACATGTCTCGTGAGTTTCATGATTTTCTTAATCAAAAAGGCATTGTTTCTCAACGTTCTTGTCCGTATACACCTCAACAAAATGGTGTTGCTGAACGGAAAAATAGACATTTGTTGGATGTTGTTCGTACGTTACTACTCCAATCCTCTGTTCCCCCTCAATTCTGGGTCGAAGCCTTATCTACGGCAGTTTATTTAATTAATAGATTGCCATCCAGTGTTTTGAATTTTGAAAGTCCTTATTTTCGTTTGTATCATCGACATCCTACCTATCTTGATATGCATACTTTTGGTTGTCTGCTTTGTCCATTTGCCTTCTCATGAACGACATAAGTTATCTGCTCAATCTGTTCGATGCGCTTTTATGGGTTATAGTGCTTCTCACAAAGGCTATGTTTGCTTTGATTCATGCTCTAACAGATTTCGTATTTCTCGTCATGTTGTGTTCTTTGAGAATCAGTCCTTCTTTCCTTCTTCTGTTAAGTCTTTACCTGAGATACATGCTTTGCCTAATTTTGATGACCCGGTTTCTTTTCCTGATCGTTTCAAATCTGGACTTGTATATGAAAGACGATGTCCTCCTTTGCCCCTTCCTGAGCCTGGTCCGCCATCTGAGCCTGTTCAGCATGCATCCTCTACGGGTGATCTGCCTCCTACCATAGTTCCTCTTCGTTTGACCAGAGTATCTCGCCCACCCAACCAGTATGGTTTCTCTCATACCACTCTTTATGCTATTTTGTCCTCCATTCCCATCCCGTCAGGTTACTCTGAGGCAGCTAAACATGATTGTTGGCTGGCGGCGATGGCTGAGGAACTCCAGGCTCTTCAGGATAATCATACATGGGATGTTGTTCCTTGTCCTGCTCAGGTGAAAGCCATTAGTTGTAAATGGGTTTATTCCATCAAGCTGCGTTCTGATGGGACTCTGGATTGGTATAAGGCCCAGTTGGTTACACTTGGTAATCGGCAGGAATATGGGGTGGACTACGAGGAGACTTTTGCTCTGATTGCCAAGATGACTACAATTCGGACTATTCTCTCGGTTACTGCCTCTCAAGGCTGGCCTCTTCATCAGATGGATGTCAAAAATGCTTTTCTTCATGGTGATCTCAAAGAAGAAATCTACATGACCCTTCCTGCTGGTTTGTCCTCATCTTCCTCCTTAAATGTCTGTAAATTGAAAAGATCGTTGTATGGGCTGAAACAGGCTCCCTGAGCGTGGTTTGATAAATTTCGCTCTACTTTGCTTCAGTTTTCTTTTAAGCAGAGTGCCTATGATTCTTCTTTATTTTTCTGCAAGACCTCTCTTGGCATTGTTCTTCTTTTGGTTTATGTTGATGATATTGTTATTACTGGGATGGACTCTGCTCTGATCACCCGATTGCAGCATCATCTCCAAGCATCCTTTCATATAAAGGATCTTGGTCCTCTTACTTACTTCTTGGGATTGGAAGTCCATACTGATCCTTCTGGCATTTTTTTGAATCAGCATAAATACACTCAGGATCTGATTACTTTGGCTGGTCTTCAGGATACTTCTTCTGTGGATACTCCTCTGGAAGTAAATACGAAGTATTGTCGGGAAGAGGGTGATCTACTCTCTGACCCCACCCTATATCGACAGTTAGTGGGGAGTCTGAATTATTTGACTATTACTCGCCCTGATATTTCCTTTGTTGTTCAGCAGGTGAGTCAGTTCATGCAGGCTCCACGTCATCTCCACTTGGCTGCTGTTCGTCGTATTATTCGATATCTTCGAGGTTCCCCTAGTCGTGGCTTGTTCTTTCCTACTGGCACTCCTTTTCGTCTTGTGGCTTACAGTGATGCTGATTGGGCAGGTTGTCCTGATACGCGCTGATCTGTTACAGGTTGGTGCATGTTTCTTGGTGACTCCTTACTCTCTTGGAAGAGTAAGAAATAGGATCGTGTCTCCAAATCCTCTACTGAGTCTGAATACCGTGCAATGTCCGCTGCTTATTCTGAGATTCTCTGGCTTCGGGGTCTTCTTGCTGAAATTGGTTGTGTTCAGTCCTCTCCTACCCCTCTCCATGCTGACAACATCAGTGCCATTCAGATTGCTGCCAATCCTGTGTTTCATGAACATACCAAACATATTGAGGTGGATTGTCATTTCATTCGGGAAATCTTGGACTCTCGTATAATTACACTTCCTCATGTTTCTACTAATCTCCAGATCGCCGATGTGTTTACAAAGGCCATGACACGACAACGTCATCAGTTTCTTGTCAGCAAATTGATGCTTCTTGACCGCCCAACATCAATTTGAGGGGGGATGTTAGCGTGATATGCTCTATGTTTCCTTATTTAGCTTTAGACACTTGTATATATTTATTTACGTAGAATCTGTACGGAGGGCTAGTTTCCATACATAGACAGATTTTATTTACTGTAATCCAGGCTTAATTCTAGCCGTGTATCTTGCACTTTGGTACCTTTATAATGATAAGAAATCCTCACAATGAGGTATTCAAGCCAATTTGACACATGAGACAAACATTTCATAACTTGACATGGTATATAATAAACAATATTTCGTAACATGACATATTTGTAATAGTAAACATTGTTTGACATGACATATATGTAACAAATGACATACTTTTTTCTATAAGTAAAATATTATATATATTAGAAGAAGTAACCAAGTACACACTAAATGTATACAAGAAAACACTCAACCCATATTAAAGAGCCTCTGATGACTCAAAAAAACTCATGAAAAACAACCCAAAATACACTAATTCCAAAATGCCCAAAAAAATTACACTGAACCCCAACCCCTTGTTTCTAGTAGAACTAATACCCAGCCCCAGCCTCAATCTCTTGTGTTTCTCGTCTTCACATTGCCCTCCCTTTAAACTTTCCTCTAATTGATTTACCTCCCTTAGCGTTGTAGTTGATTGTCTAAAAAAGACACTGTAATTTCTTGTTCTTCTTGAAACTTTTGGTTTCAAGCGCATGACTTGTCTCGATCACGGTGATTAATTCTTTGAACTTGTCTTCACATCCTCCATGTGAAATCTCCATGAAAGGCAGAATCTCGTTAACTTTAGGTAGAATCCAATTTGCTATCGAAGTCAGAGAGATCAAAGGAGCAACATTATCCAACTACATTCATGATTTTAGAATTTCCTCCATGCAAGGCACCGACAACAAGTCCCGTATCTCCTTATCAACTCCATTGTTTCTTTCCATCCCCATTAGAGCTTTTAGGGTGACAAGAAGTCCCTTCACCTTTGTCGACCCTATACGTGCAAGAAAGCTATCACTGCCTTCAGCTCGACAAGTTGGGTTTTCATATCCTTTAAATAATTTTGCATCACTTTAAGTTGGTTCTAAGCTTGCGTGATCTGCAGATCACTTTTACCGTTCCCTTCACTCTAAACCACCGAAGCATGACCCATCTTCAAAGTTGCTGTATATGATCGCCTTGCCACCGTGGATGTGCTTGGGTCTTTATGATTTATCTCCAAATTGATGTTCTCATTCTTCTTTTGCTTTTCTTTCCATGGCCCCTCATCAAATAGCAAATCCATAACTCTGCGTAATTCAACAGCAAACTTCTCCCAACCCTATCCTTTATACCCTTCAGGAATTACTACAACACCCAGCTGATCTCCTCCACCATATTCGGTGACAATTAGATACTCACCATGCTTCTTGGAGCATCGTTGAGTCATAAACTTTATGTTACCCTTATGCAAGTGTTTTGTAAAATTTGAATTTCTTCCCACCTTTAATACTACTCCCACTGTAGATACTAGTCATTCTATACCACTATGACCCATCACTACATATCTCCAAACCCTTATGCTCCTTTCCACTATTTTAATGAAGACCTCCAAGTTTCTAGCAAAAACTCAAAAGCCTTTGATTCCACCCAAAAATCCGACCCAAACTGATTCAACTTCAAATGCAGGAGCTTTCCAAGCTAAATGGCTTCATTCTGTCAAAATAGGCTTTGGGAATAGTGATTGCGAAACACAAACCAATCACCGGAAGGAAACAATGACTGCAAAATACAAATTGTGATTGCAAAATGCCCTTCAAGAGGTTGCCGATGTCCATCAATAAGTTCTGTGGAAGCCAACAGTGTCGCTGCTCCTGAAAAATCTCGGAAAAGGAAGCCCAACCCAATAAAAAACCCAATCACCGAAGATAGGCCAAGGTTGGAGGCTAGTGAAGAGGTCGTCGGGACATGTTGTACCTTTCTGTGAGATAAAGTAGACAAATGTCGGTGGCTCCATTGTGAACGCTGGTGGGAAACACAAGCAGAGACGAAGCAAAAAACCCAGGTTGTAGGAATGATATCCAGCGTTGGATACCCTTTAGTGACGTCACCGGTGTCCGTTAGTCCTAACTATGTCGGACATGAATTAGCACTAGCTGGACAGGTGGCGGTGTTGGCTCCTCTCTCTCTCTCTCTCTCCGTCTCTCCGGACGTGTATTAGCACTAGTCGGATAGGTGGCAGCGGTGGATCCTCTAGGGCTCTCTCTCTCTCTCTCTCTCTCTAAGAAGCTCTCTCTACCCCAGGTAGTGTGTTATATTCTCAAGTTTTAATAACATACGACATACTTAACATGATATATTTGTAATGTATAGCAATGCGTGATAGAATATCTTATATGACAAATGAATATGTAATGAATTGGCATAACACATGCTAATATACATATATATATACTGTAGTTCTTTTACTCATCATACGTACACATTAAATTGATAGTAAGTTAAAAATTAACTTACCTTAATTTTTGTATTTTGTATAAAAATTCAAACTTGATCACGAGAAACTATAAATAGTGATTCTAAAGGTTATAACTTAACTACTAACAATTACAAACATGAAAAAATATTAACTCATTTTACCCTCTACATGTAGAAAAATGACAATTTTACCATAACTTAACGATTTTGCATCATAACTTTAAAAATCACTAAAATTTACATATCTTATAGAAATTTTATCCTAAATTCAAATATCAATTCAGAAAAATTTAAAACTAAACATAACCATGAAAACTCTATAAGGGCTTAAATATGTATATGCTTTTTTCCTTAATTTTTGTTGCAATTCTTCTAATTTCAAAACTCATGATGAAATCAAAATTTTGCAACAAAGATCTTCCTATCCTAAGTTTTAAAACATACTTAAAACATCCACTAAAATAAGCTAGTCATCAACACCAAACTTTTTGGAAAAATGATATAAACTTTTTAACTAAAAATGCAACCCCTTGAATCATATAGTTTGATCTATTTCAAAGCATATCTAAGAACTTCAAAAAATCTAAATCTTACTTCTAACATATTCATAACATATTCCTAAGAGCTACCATATTTGGAATAATCAAACAAAAGTCATCACAATCACTAAAATCATATTTAAATTTTTTGGTTTCTTTCTAAGTTTGTTTCTAACTTTGTTTTGATCAACCACTTAATCCATGATTTATAAATATATGATTTTCAAACCAAAACATCATGTGATTTAAAAATGTGTCTTAAAATAAATCTAAGCCTCAAACTCAACATCACATGATTAAAAATAAACCAAAATATAAATTTAGCCAAGAAAATCAACGTCTATTCTTTGCATAGAATTTCATATATTTGAAACTAACGTCTATTATCTTCAAACTACCATTCTAACATGTATATAAGAGGTTTAGGATCCTACAATAAAATTATCAAAGCCATTGGAATAAGTTTAAACCACTAAAAATATAAACTTTCTTAGAATAGCAATTGTTTCTCCTCTTCTAAGTTTATAGATCTAAGAAAATCTTTCATCAAAACTTTTAATTATACAATAAATCCTCAACCAATAATCAATTACACGTTAAAAATAATATAAAATTTTTGGACCAAGATTTTTCCATCAGCTTGGTCAAAAACTCTAAAATATAACATGCTCTCCAATTTATCGCCAAAATGTAATTTTTGGGATTTAAACAATATTTGACCGATTAAATGATTTTCAATTAGAACAAATATGGTATCTATGTAAACTAGACTAAAAAAAGAAAAATTTTCATGAAGGAAATTTTGTAAAAAAACACTTACAAAAAGCTTCAAATTAAGCGCACAAGAGAGCTCAAAAAAGCTGTCCAAAAGTATATTTTGTGCTCTTAAAAGAAAATGTGAAGGGGAGATGATTTGCGTGGGAAGTAGATTTGAGGGCTTCTTATACAAATTATGGAATAAAGAAGGCTGAAATGAAACTTGAGTGTTAGTCTTTTTTATCCAATACAATATATAAAAATCATTCCAAAATATTTTCTTTAGATGGAGTGTAGAATTGAAAGAGTGGGGTAACTCTTTAGCTTTTTACTTTAAGTACCCTCTAGGCCATCTTGAGTAAATCTATTAAGCCATGTGGGGGGTGAAATTGCTTAGTGAAGAAGCAATGTTGAGACGGCCAAATTCATGGGCCTTAATGTGCTTAAACCAAATAGACCTAAATTTTGGGTTTTAAGAGAGTTTAGATTGCAATTAAGCCCAAATTTAATTTCTCTTGGCCCAATTAATTATCCAAGATTAACAAGGTTGGATTATGATATTCTAACATAAATTTGAAAAATTAATAGCATGTAGAAGTAATTTAATCAAATGATTAAACACAATGCTAGAAACCGATTTAGTTAGGTTTTGGAGATTGACTTTATAGTTTGGATACAACCGTTTTAGATATCGGTTTTAACTATACTTTTGAGTTCTTAATTGGATTCCAAGCATATAGGATTTTATTAGGGTGTAAATCCTCTTTGATTTGGAACAGTTTAATTGGTCGAATGGAATAGGGTTTTGCTGAGGTAACATAATCTCATACCTTGATAACTTCAAATCCATCAAATGTTCCTTACGGTGCTAAATGTCTAATACTATTATTTATGTGTGCCTAAGATCTTGCCAAGTATCCAAATAAAATTTCTCTAACCTAATTTGGACATTTCCACACTGTGATTTTGAAAACACTGCACTTGGTACAGTTATTGAGGTTACGATTCACTCCGAAAATGTGCATATTAAATTTGGTACTGAAAAATCCTAAATATTCATATTAACTTACAGTGAAAATTGTTTACCCAAATTCAACCTTGAAGTACTCTTAAAAATAATTTTACAGTTTCGAACAGGGGTAGACCACAAGAAGACTTAAAATTTTCAACAAAATATCTCATCTTATCTCATCTATACTGCGTAACCAAATGTAAAACTTATGGAATCAGTTGATTCGTTAAGTTTTCATGAGGTTCCTAAAGCCTATAAAAATTTCACATAAGTTTTCACGAGATTTCTAAAACTTAAAGAAATTTCACTATTGAATTTATAGCCGGCTATTATACAAATTATTTCAAAACAAATAGGATTTACACCTTAGTAAAATTATTTATGGTTGGAATCCAACTTAGAATCCAAAAGCATGGTTGAAATCAAAATCCTAAACGATTTTATCCAAACCATAAAGTTGACCTCCAAAAACATAACTGAATCGGTTTCTAGCATTGTATTTAATCACTTGATTAAATTACTTTTACATGCTATTAATCTTTTAGATTTATGTTAGAACATCATTATCCAACCTCTTTAATCTTGGATAATTGATTGGACTAAGAGAAATTAAATTTGGGTTTGATAGCAACCCAAACCCTCTTAAAACTCGAAATTGAGGCCCATTCAGTTTAGGTCTATTAAGGCCTACGAAATTGGTCATCTTAGTATTACTTTTTGGCTAAGGAATATCATCCCCCACATGGCTGATCAAATATCTTCAAGAGGGTCTAGAAGGTTCTTGAAGTGAACCTTCTAAGTATGTCATGCTAAGAGGGTCATCTTAGTATGTCATGCTATGAAATCCTTCTGTCTCAAATATGTCATGTCTTTCGACTTACGTTCTTGTCATGTTACGCTACTTCAGGGCTTCTATTCTTTCGTATTCAAGTCACGTTCGCCTTGAATACAATATGTGTATTTCGAAAACAATCATGTCTATCATGACCCTAAGTGTTAGGATGAGGTAATATTCTAGTGGAACTCCTTTGTTCACACTGGAGTGTCTAAATTAGTGTGAAATTTCCTGAGCTGATAGTACAGTGAACAGGTTGCGAATAGGCCTAAGTAACTGGTCACCAGATCACACTAAACATTAACGCCGATTGAGTCATATTTCATTTCACGTGTCCATAGCAACTGTGGCACATGTGAACGCACTCATAAATGGTGCATATACTTTTGTTGTAAAATAATAATCAGAAGGGACATATGGTTCAAGGGAACTCGTGTAGTACCCACATGGTTACATTTATCAAGTTATCAAACAAGATTTGAAGTTCATATATTTTAATTTCACGTAGTTCAAGTTCATGTCATGTTCAAATACATGTATTTCACGTTCACATTCATGTCAAGTCAAGTCTCAAATTAAGTTCATATCATGTCAAATCAATTTCAGTTCAAGTTATGTCAATCATGTCATATTATGTCAAGTTATGTTATGCTTACTTGTGATTTTGATTATGCATTCATGCTTTTACTATCATGCTTATATTATTAACTTGTGTTAAAGTTTTCTTTTAACTTGCTGAGACTATTACAAATCTCACCATTGTAGTCTCAACTACCATTTTACCTCAAATTGTAAAGCATGTCTCAGGATCTGAAGGCGCACAGACGGTCTGTCAGTTGGGTATGAAGCGCAGCTTATAGCCTTGATGTTCTAATTTATAGATAGTGTTATGACATCCCTAGATGAGTTGCGCAAGCTCCTCAATGGATAGCCTAGTAATTGCCTTAGTTTACTACCTATACTTAAGGAACCTAATCTCCAACATTCTTATGATTTACAGTTATGGCTTTTGCTGGGATATATGGTCCTAACTTGGATGGTGAGTGGCAGTTGCTTTGAGATGAGCTGGCTGGCATAAGTTCTTGGTTGTAGGCTCCTTGGTGTATTGGTGGGGATTTTAATATGATAAGATTTTTCAGCAAAAGGTCAGGGGAGGGACGTGGTCGTTGTCTTTGAAGTACCTTGGTCTTCCACTGAGGGCTCCTTTCAAAGTAAGTCAATTTCGGAGGTGGTGCTGGAAAAATTTGAGTGGAGGCTGGTCAGGTGGAAAAGGTTGTATTTATCTAAAGGGGGCAGATCACACTTATCAAGAGTACTTTATCAAACCTTTCAACATACTACCTTTCTTTATTTCCCCTCCCCACTAGCATTGCATTGAGAATGGAGAAAATTCAGCGTGATTTTTTGTAAAGTGGAATAGGTGATGAGTTTAAATTTCACTTAGTAGGATGGGACAATGTTTGCTCTCCTTTAAGAGAAGGTGGTTTGGAGATTCATAGTGTGAGGGATTTCAATAAGGCTCTATTAGGTAAATGGTCGTAAAGTTATAACTATGAGAGGGGAAGCCTTATGGAAAATGGTGATTGACACGAAGTATGGTAGTGAATGAGGGGGACTGGTGTTCTAAAGAGGGTGGGGGGCTTAAAGAGTGGGGCTATGGAAGTATATATGAAAAGGTTGTGTCACACCCCCACCCTATCATGAGCAAGGTCGTGATTCTGTGTGTAACAGCCCGTTAGAAATTCAAAAGTGAAATTTCTATTGGTTTTAGGAATCTCATGAATACCCCATAAGTTTTCACGAATCTATTAATCGTATAGGTTTTAGTCTAACCACATAGTTAATGTTATTACTTACTTTAGTAGTCTCAACTACTATTCCCCCTGAATGGTAGACTTTGTTACATAACTGGAAGGAGGATCGTGAGCTAATCAACTAAACGCGGTCGACTGAGCAACGGTGCGACGTCAATGTTAATATAGTAGTTAATTTAAATTACTACTTGTACGATGGAGTTACATCTCCAGTATTCTTTTGGATCATAACCATTTTGGATTAGTGTTATGATCTTAGTTGTTCAATGGGTCTTTATGTATGAAGTATGTTTTAAGCAATTGAGATATTTTCAGTTTGGTGCATAGTATTGCTAAAGAAAAAATTTATCTGCTGCGAATTTTGCATCTTATATGTTATGAATAGGGGCATGTAACCTTGTGTTGCATGTCTCGACACTTCAAATGTTCTTCCGATCCCAAACGGAATTTGGGGGCATCACAAGATGGTATCAGAGCATTACATCTCTGGGTTATGAATCTAGATGTCCTTAGGAATGTACCAAACATTTGGCTTGAAATTTTAGTCGTCATTAGGTTTGAATTTCTTAAGGTATAAAAGGTAAAATGTGGTTGTAATATGTGTACTTGTGTGTTTTAAGAAGGGACACATGATTCGCGGTAGAATATCTTGAATCCCTGAGGGAGATTTCAATCAGGAGAATCAAAATCCCCCGATGGATGGCGGTGGTTTGTGCCATTAGACTCGGTGGATTATTTAAGGTCTTATGACGCAATAACTCTTTTTCATATTTTTGGACGAAACGTCTGTTTGAAACTGTGATTTTATTTTTAGGATCACTTTGGGGCTATTTTTTATAAACGATTTTCACTGTAGTTTCATATGAATATTTAGAATTTTTTCGATATCAAGTTTATCATGCACGTTTTCGGAATGATTAGTAACATCGATAAGCGCACCAAGTGCAATAGTTTCAAAATTACAGTGTGGAATGTCTAAATTAAGTTAGAAAAGTTTTAATTGGACATATGAAAAGATCTTAACTACACATGATGTATAGTATTAGACACTTGGATCATGAAAAATTGGATTTGAGTTGGTAAATTTGATACCAACCCAAACCCTCTTAAAACCCCGAATTGAGGCCCATTCGGTTTAGGCCCATTAAGGCCCACGAAATTGGGCACCTTAGCATTGATTTTGGCTAAGTAATTTCATCCCCCACATGGCTGATCAGATGTCTTCAAGAGGGCTTAGAAGGTTCTAGAAGGGAAAAGGCAAAAAGTCACCTCACTCTTCCAAGTCTACACTCCACTTTTAAGAAATATATTGAGCTGATTTTTGTAGATATTATTGGATAAGAAAGGCCAACACTCAACTCTCACTTCAATCTTATCCTCTTTCATATCTTGTGCAAAAATATCTCTAGTCCACTCCTCATGAAATCATTTTCATTTACACTTTTCATTGAAAGAATACCAAACACTTTCTCGGACAGCTTTTAGGTGTTCTTTTGCCCACTCATTTTGAAATTTTTGTAAGTGTTTTATCATAAAGTATCCTTCATACAAGTTCCTTTTTTAGTCTAGTTTACGTGGATAGCTTATTTATTCTATTTGAAGATCATTTGATCAATCAAATATTGTTTAAACTCTAGAAAGGTCATTATGGGATATAAACTGGAGAATATGTTGTATTTTGAAGTTTTTGACCAAGCTAATGGATAGATCTTGGTCTAAAATTTTTATGAAGTATTGTTAACATGTGTATATGATTATTTGTTGAGGATTTGTTGCATGATTAAAGGTTTTGATGAAAGATTTTTTTAGATCTAAAAACTAGAAGAGGAAAAACAGTTTCTATTTTGAGAAAGTTTAAATCTTTGGTAGTTTAAACCTATTCTAATGGCTTTGATAATTTTATTGGAGGATCCTAAACCTCTTATATACATGTTAGAATATTATTTTGAAGATATTTTATGTTAGTTTCAAAAATATGAAATATTATGCAAAGAGATATTCGAATAGGTCAAAGTGTGGATGTTCTTGGCTCAATTTATGTTTTGGTTAATGTTTAACCATGTTATCTTAAATTAGAAGCTTATATATGTGATAGAAACAAAAAGGTTAATCAACAGGTTTGAAGATCACATCTTTATAAGTCATAGATCAAAAGGTTAATCAAAATAAGTTAGAAACAAAAATCAATGGAAATAACATATGGAAATTTCGGTCCTATGGAGTTTTAATAAATGTGATTAGTTTTAAATTTTTCTAAATTGATATTTGAGTTTAGGATAAAATTTACATAAGACATGTAAATTTTGATGAATTTTGGAGTTAGCATGCAAAACCCTTAAATAAGGGATAAAATGGTTATTTTTTTACATGTAGAGGGTAAAATGGAAATTTTACTCTTAAGTTAGTATTTTTCTATATTCAAATTATTAGTGATTTAGTTCTAATTTTTAGAATTACTAATTACAGTTCCTCGTGATTGCGCTTGAACTTTTATAAGAAGCGCGAACATCGAGGTAAGTTAGCTTTTAACTTACTAGCAGTTTACTGTGTATGTGTGCTAAGTAAAGGAACTACAGTGTATGTATGTGTGATGATATATGTCATGTCATGCCAAGTTATCACATATTTTTCTGTTACACAGAATTTATTCTATCATCAGTTTTATCTGTTACACAAGATATTCTGTCACTTATTACTATACATTGTAAATACATCATGTTAAATATGTTATCTATTACATGTATGTCATGTCATGTTCACTGTTACAAGTATGTCATGTTCACTGTTACAAGTATGTCATGTTAAGTGTGTTTTCCGTTACATGTGATACTATGTTATTAAATATTGTGCGTTACATGTTTATGTCATGTTACGAAATGTTCTATATCAAGTTAGTCATGTCCTTCGAGTTATGTTCAAGTTACGTTATATTACGTTAAGGCTTATGTCCTTTCGTATTTCAGTCACGTCTCGTCTTGAGTACAATGTTCGTATTTCGAGAACAATCAAGTCAAGTTATTCAAAGCTTGTTCTAAAACTTGACTTAACATGAACTTGCTTTGCTATTTGATTTAATATGAACATGATCTGAAACTTATTCTTTAACTGCTTAAATACATACTCCACAGTTGTTGTAACATCATGTATTTTACGTGTCACAATTGCTGTGTTTCGGTGTATGCGTCACAATTATTGTGACCCCATACTTCATATGTCACAGTTGTTGTGGATACCACGAAATTAAATGTAACTCAACTTCTTGGATGCTACATGGGTCCCCTAGAGCCATGTGTCTCTACCGATTACCGCATCACAACACTGGTATCTGAACTAGCTGTGAGTGCGTTAATACATATTCCACAGTTGTTGTGGCCCCATGTATTCTACATGTCACAATTGTTGTGTATCACACAGTATGCGTCACAATTGCTGTGACTCCATACTTCGAGTGCCACAGTTGTTGTGGATCCCAGGAAATTGAATATGGCTCCATCGACATTAGTGTCTAGTGTGCTTTAGTGACCAGCTAGTTAGGTCCACGCCCACTACCCATTGACAGTATTTTGTCAACTCAGAGGATTTCACATCTATTTAAACACTAGTGTGAACAAAGGAGTTTCACTAGGATATTAACCCATCCTAACACTTAAGGTCGTGATTGATATAAATAACTTGACTTGATTGTTCTTGAAATACAAACACTGTACTCAAGACGAGACGTGACTGGAATACGAAAGGACATAAGCCCTAACGTAATATAACGTGACTTGAACATAACTCGAAAGACATGACTAACTTGATATAGAATATTTCGTAACATGACATAAACATGTAACACACAATATTTCATATCATGGTATCACATGTAACGGAAAACACACTTAACATGACATACTTATAACAGTGAACATGACATGACATACATGTAATAGATGACATACTTAACATGATGTATTTGCAATGTATAGTAATAAGTGACAAAATATCTTGTATAACAGATGAAAACTGATGACAGAATAAATTTTGTGTAAGACAAATATGTGATAACTTGGCATGGCATGACATATATGATGACACACATGTATACACTGTAGCTCCTTTACTTAGCACACATACACAGTAAACTACTAGTAAGTTAAAAGCTAACTTACTTCGATCTACTCGTAACTTAAGAGTAAAATTTTCATTCTACCCTCTACATGTGAAAAAATGACCATTTTACCTCTTAATTTTGCATGCTAACTCTAAAGGTCACCAAAATTTACATGCCTCATGTAAATTTTATCCTAAACTCAACTATCAATTTAAAAAAATTTAAAACTAATCACAACTATTAAAACTCCATAGGGCTGAAATTCTCATATGCTATTTCCATTGATTTTTGTTTCTAACTTGTTTTAATTAACCTTTTAATTTATGACTTATAAAGATATGATCTTCAAAGCAAACCATCACATGATTTAAAAAGATGTTCTAAAACATATATAAGCTTCTAATTCAAGATCACATAGTTAAACATTAATCAAAACATAAATTGAGCCAGGAACATCCACATTTTGGCCTATCTGAATATCTCATTGCTTAATATTTCATATTTTTGAAACTAACATAAAATATCTTCAAAATAATATTCTAACATGTATATAAGAGGTTTAGGATCCTCCAATAAAATTATCAAAGCCATTGGAATAGGTTTAAACCACCGAAAATTTAAACTTTCTCAAAATAGAAACTGTTTTTCCTCTTCCAGTTTATAATTTTTTAGATCTAAGAAAATCTTTCATCAAAACTTTTAATCATGCAACAAATCCTCAACAAATAGTCATATATACATGTTAACAATACTTCACAAAAATTTCGTACCAAGATCTATCCATTAACTTGATCAAAAACTTTAAAATACAACATATTCTCCAGTTTATCTCCTAGAATGACCCTTTTAGAGTTTAAACAATATTTGACTGATCAAATGATTTTCAAATGGAACAAATAAGCTATCCACGTAAACTAGAGTAAAAAAGGAACAACTTGTACCGATGAAATTTTATGATAAAACACTTACAAAAGCTTCGAAATGGGTGTGCAAAATAATACCTAAAAGCTATCCGAGAGTGTTTGGTGTTCTTCCAATGAAAAGTGTAAAGGAAGATTTCGTGGAGAGTGGGTTAGAGATATTTTTACATAAGATATGGAAGATGATGAGGCTGAAGTGAGGGTTGAGTGTTGGCCTTTCTTACCCAATAATATCTACAAAAATCAGTTCAATATATTTTCTAAAGGTGGAGTGTAGACTTGGAAGAGTGAGGTGGCTCTTTGACTTTTCCCTTCTAGAACCTTCTAAGCCCTCTTGAATACATCTGATCAGCCATGTGAGAGATGAAATTATTTGGCCAAAATCAATGCTAAGGTGCTCAATTTTGTGGGCCTAAACTGAATGGGCCTCAATTCAGGGTTTTAAGAGCGTTTTGGTTGGTATCAAGTCCAAATTCAATTTCTCTTGATCCAAGTGTCTAATACTATACATCATGTGTGGCTAAGATCTTTCCATGTGTCCAATTAAAACTTTTCTAACTTAATTTGGACATTCCATACTGTGATTTTGAAACTATTACACTTGGTGCGCTTATCGATGTTAATAATTAGTCCGACAAAGTGCATGATAAACTTAGTATCGAAAAAATCCTAAATATTCATATAAAACTTGTGATAACCTGCTTTCGCTTGTATTTTCGCTGAAATGGTTGTTTTTATTTTAATTAATATATTAGCTTATTTATTTTAAATTATTGCGTTTGAAAATTAGTTTTTAATTTAATTGATGTGTTTTATTTCTTTTAGTTGTTTACAGTTTTTAATATCTTTGCGGCGGTTTAGTGTTGTTTTCCCGAAATGAGGATTAGACCTCATCTTCTTTCCCTACACCTCTTTTCTTTTTCCTTTTTCTTTTTTTTTCCTTTTTCTCTTTTTTCTTTTTCCTTTCTTTTTCTCTTTTTTCTTTCTTTTCTTTTTTTTTTCCTCTCCTCCCCGCGTCGACCCCCCCGTCTCTCTCTCTCCTCTCTCTCTCATGCCGGAGCCCCTTTCAGCCTCGACCCGCCGCCATCCGGCCACCGTGCGGCTCACCGCCGCCACCGTTCGACTCCCCTCCCTCTGGCGCACCTCTTCACCAAAACCCACCCCCATCCGGCAGGTCGTTTGGCCGGAAAAGCCCTTCAAAGGCTGCACGGTTTTTGCTATGTATTTGAAAGAATTAGCTCCTTTTTGTTTTAAGAAATTTTGTTTCTCCTTTTAGTTTCAAAGCTTTGTTGTTTTAGCATTTTTTTTTAGTGTATTAATATTTGTTCTAGAATTGTATTTCATTAAGTGTAAAACCTTAATTTCCATTAAGTTACTAGTTTGTTTCATTACTAGTTTGTTTCATACAATAAAAGAAATTGTTTTAGAAGTTTTTAATCAAGTGTGCTATTTTGTTTCATAAAGAATTGTTTTAGAAGTTCTAAATTAATTGTGTTACCTTAATTTATTGCAAGAAAGATTTGATTTTAAGCTTTTGTTTTTTGTTTTTGATTTTTCTGAATATCATACGTGAAGAGCAGAGGAATTGTTCTAGAGTTTTTATACGTAAGAAATTGTTCCTTTTTGTTTCGAATTTCAATTGAATCGTGAAAGGACGTTTTCGTTTAGACTTTTCGTTCCTTATTTTATTTAACTTCAGTTTAAAGTTTATAGAATACTTTTGAGTTTCTGTTTACTTATTTCGTGTTATTTATTTTTCTTACTTCTTTAAGTTTTCATTTAATAGTGATTACAATTGTTATGTGTTATTTTGAGAATCCGTAATTTAATTACAAAGATGAAATCTAGAATCTTGGTTTTAGGCATTTTTAATTTTCAGTTCATGTTTTGTCAATTACTTTCTAAATTAGTTTAATGCTTAATTTAGTTTTATTAGTTTCTTAGTTTAATTTATTAGTCCTTTACATTCCAATCCAACAAACAAAAAATCAAAAGACATGAATCTAGCAGAAAATTGTGTGTTGAGTTGTGTTTTTCTAAGATTGAGTTGTCCTCCATTGTCCTCCTCTAAAGCTTCGGTGTGCACCTCATTTTATAGCCAAACATCTTGGCTACTTCATCTCTCATTCAATTGGTTTTGCATTCACACCCAACAACCAAGTCTTCAATCTTGCTCTCACACTCAATTTCGGCCACTTGCATTCCTCTTTCTTTATTTTGTGTCTTGCATTGCATTCCTCTTCAATTGTCGTGTCTTCCATTGCATTCCTCTTTCTTTATTTTATTCAATTGGTTTATTAATTCAAACCAAACAACCAAGTCCAACATGCCTAAATTCTTCCCTAACTCTTGCCTAACTCTTGCACGGTTTCTTCAATTTGTTTCTTCAATTTGTTATTTCAATTTCAGCACATGTTCCTTCATTCACCTACTGCTTTGACCAGTCCAAATTCTCTCACAATTCATTCCAGCACATGTCTCCATTGATTTACACGGCTCCTTCCTTTGATTGCAAACTCAAGCACGGCTTCTTCTCTACAAGTCAAGCAGCCGACTCTTCCCTTTACAATCAACCAAAACAAATCCCATCCAATTAAATTATTCCAGCTTTCAACCCCAGAAAAATCAGCACATGTTTCTCTATTTTTTCTTCTCATTTCGGTGGACAAAGCTGACTTTTTCTTCCTTCATTTCGGTTGGTTACAGCAGCTCTCTTTTTATTGCACCAATTCATCACATGTTCCTCACTTAGTTTAGAAAAGCTTGGAATGCTAGAACACAAAGTTACCCAGTTTTCTCTCAAGAACTCTCTCAGTTTCTCTCTTGGAAGACAAGTAAAAGCATTCAAAGTGTGTCCTGTAAAAAGAACATGCAAAGTTTTGGGTTATAAAATGGGGTGGACGTGAAGTTTAGGTGAAAGGGCTGACAAGGTGGGTGTTTGAATGAACCTTGGATGTAAGTATGACTTGTGGAAAAGAGGAGGAAAGTGGGCTTTAAGGTGTAGCTAAAAATCTACTACAACTGGCCGAGTGGGTGGGGGATGGTTGCTAGAAATGGAAAGTATAAATGATAATGGAAAGTAAGAAAAATTATGGACTAGAATGCATAGTAATCAATAGTTGGTAGAATTCAAGCATAAATTCATGCTTTTAATCAATTAAAATCACAACTTTGATTTATCCTTATTAACTTTTTTTCTATTTAAAACCAATAATAATGTCATGATGAATTTAAAATACATTGGTTTTAAATAGCTAAAATGTGCAATATTTCAGCTTAATCACACCCCCAACTAGCTTTTTGCTAATCCTTGAGCAAAATAGTGAAATTAATTGAGATGAATATTGCATAAAGTTCGAAATTCAAACAAAAACAATCAAACATAATTCTGAATTCTCACAAAATAATTGATTCTTGACTACTCAACACCATGAGTTGTATCCACAAGAAAAGTCTCAGTAATTGTTCACATAGAATTGGGGCGAATGTCTTAGAACTCAGATATGTGTGTGTGGCTAAACCTCTGTATGTTCCTCACTAATAAACATGATTTATTATAGGATTTTTCAATCTTAAGATTAATCATTATTGATTCTAACTACCTCAAAGCCTAAGGGACTAGCAGTTTTCACGCCAACTCTGTTTAAAAGTTGATCATTCAACCCCCAAAGTTTTGGGTAACTGTTTCTAGCCCTTTATTTAGGAAAACTTACACGACATTTTTCTTTTCTTTTCTTTCTTTCTTTCTTTTTTTTTTTTTTTTTTTTTTTTTTTTTTTTTTTATATAAGGCTCGGTAGTCCTGCAGTTTACTTCTCCTGTTTTAAATCAATGAACATTAATGAGGAACACTACAAGTGTAAGCATGTGCAAAATGTTCTTTCAAAACTTGCCCTTCATTCTATATAAATCATACTAATTCTCATTTTTGTAAATATCGCATCCCGGTGTTTCAAGTCACTCCTCAACAAAATATGAGGCATCATAAGTCATGTTCTATGCTTAAGGTTGAAAATAAATTTTTACAAAATAATTCCGCTCAACTATTCCACCAAGATACACAAATCTAACAAATATGCCAGAAGTGTGTTAATCGTTTATGTTTCAATGCACTTCACAAAATTTTATTTTTATTTTTATTTTTATTTTTTTATTATTTTATTTATTTTATTTTATTTATTTATTTATTTATTTTATTATTATTATTATTATTTTAACAGAATTTTAACACATTTTTAACAGAAAACCCTCCCCCCAACTAAATGTGACATTGTCCTCAATGTTCAGCAATGAATATTCAATGATGTATGTTATACAGACATGAATTTGAGCAAGATAAACACTGTAGAACATATATTGAGACGAAAATGATCAAACAAAGAGGAAAAAATTCACCTGAGATATTCGAGCGTACACAAGGAGTAGATTTCTGTCAAAGTTAAAAATACAAAAAGCAAAAGAAAGAAAAACAAAACAAACAATGCAAAACAAGCAAGAAAGTAAAAGAAAATTTTTTTATTTTTATTTTTATTTTACTTTTACATAAACTTGAGGTTTTTAGCCTCATGTTTGAGACGCTCATACTCTTCATACAACATCAGGTCATCCTTATCCATGGGAACTGGCAAGCGGAATGAAGAATCTAAAAGAGATTTCAACTGTTTATTCTTCTGCCGAACGATTCCTTCCCTTATGTGAGACTCTTGAACAATTCGTTGAAGTACAACAATTTGTTCTTTAAGCCTTTCAACCTCATGGTTTTTGGCTTTTACCCGCTGGGAAAAAGCAACAATGGAGGATGAGTAGATTTTCCCAAGACTCACCAAATCGTAGATAGCATCGAAGTCTGACTTATTAGCCATACTAGTATTCTCTTGTTGCAACATGGCACCAATGGTAGCTGCAGAAAGGACAGGAGGTTGAAATGCAGAATGCCTCATGGATAGATCTAGAGAAATGCTTGAGGAATGAGCCATTGACAAAAGAATAGAAGGCTTAAAACGAGAATGTTGAAAGAATGCAGATGAGTTATAGAGATGAGAAGAAAACTTTATGCGGATTGGATGAACTTCAGGACTGATTTTATAGAGATAGCACAAAGAACCAGACGAGCTATCTTCCAAGTCAAAGAGTAATGTGATTTCGGTGAAATGACATTTTTTAGAAACTCGGACCCTTCAATCTCGTTTGTCAACAACATCAGGCGATTTTTTTTTCAAATCTCCAGCCACTCTTGTCAGGTCATGGACGGATCCAATCATTTTTTCAACTATCTATAGTGTCTACTAACGCACCCTTATGCTTCTGTCTACACCCCCCAACTAGTGAGAGACATAGTCCTCAATGAATCGAATAAAAGAAAATAAAGTGCACAGAACTAAGCAAGCAAAACAAACAATCAACATGAAATATAAAATCAAAGCAAACAAAAAATTAAAAACAAAGCAAGTAAAGAAAACTGTAAAGAAGGAAAAAAATAACTTAAAACACTTTCCTGGGGTCTTGCACAAGCAAGATCTCATCATGTGGATCAAAGACCTTCAGAAATGACTTTAGATGTTGTCCGTTGACAGTGAAGCTATTACCATTCTTTGGATTGACAATGTCTACTGCGCCATGAGGATGAACGGTCTTTACAATGTACGACCCACTTCATCGGGATTTCAACTTTCCAGGAAAAATATGCAAGCGAGAGTTGTAAAGAAGAACTTCCTGGCCAAGTGTGAAATGCTTTGGATGAATTTTCTGATCATGGAGAATTTTCATGCGCTCCTTTGCCATTTGCGCGTTGTCATAAGCATTCCGACGAGCTTCATCCATTTCATTGATCTGCAATTTTCTCAGCCCTGAAGCTTTATCAAGTGACATGTTAACATGCTTTATGGCCCAAAGAGCTCGATGCTGAATGTCAACAGGTAAATGACAAGCTTTACCATAAACTAATCGATAGGGAGACATCCCTAGATTTGTTTTAAAAGCTGTCCTATAAGCCCACAGAGCATCAAGAAGCTTAATCGACCAATCTTTCCTATTAGGATTTACTGTTTTCTCTAGAATGATTTTTATTTCTCTGTTTGCCAATTCAGCTTGCCCATTAGTTTGTGGGTGATAAGGGGTAGAAACTCTGTGTGTGATACCATATTTCTTCACAAGTGTAGAAAATGGTTTATTGCAAAAATGAGAACCCCCGTCACTAATGATAACCTTGGGCATGCCAAATCGAGCAAACAAAGATTGTAAAAATTTTAGTACAACATGATGGTCATTGGTTTTGCAAGCGATGACCTCAACCCACTTTGAAACATAGTCCACAGCTAATAAAATATATGTGTTTCCAAAGGAAACCGGAAAAGGTCCCATGAAGTCTATTCCCCAACAATCAAAAATTTCTAAAGTAAGAATGGGGGAAAGGGGCATCATGTTTCTTTTGCTTATGGCTCCCAATTTTTGACAAGACTCACATGCTTTACAAAAATTGTAAGCATCCTTAAACATTGAAGGTCAATAAAAACTGCTTTGCAAAATTTTTGCCACTGTTTTATTTGCTGAAAAATGACCACCACATGCACCCGTATGACAAAATCTCAATACTGAAGAAAACTCATCATTAGGAATGCATCTCCGAATAAAAAATGAGTAGCACTAATGCTATCCCAAGTGCAGGAGGATGTCGTGTAATAATTAGGAATAAATTCCTAGATTGTCTCCTCAGGGAAAGTTGCTTAAAATTAAATTTGTTGAAAAAAATGTGAAAAACTTCACAAAGAGAAAATAAAATGATGGTATATGCAATGGATGGAAAAGGGTACTAGTCATGGACTAGATTCATGTCTTTTTCATGTTGATTGTTTGTTTTGCTTGCTTAGTTTTGTGCACTTTATTTTCTTTCGTTCGATTCATTGAGGACTATGTCTCTCACTAGTTGGGGGGTGTAGATAGAAGAAAAGGGTGCGTTAGTAGACACTGTAGATAGTTGAAAAAATGATTGGATCCGTCCATGACCTGACAAGAGTGGCTGGAGATTTGAAAAAAAAATCGCCTGATATTGTTGACAAACGAGATTGAAGGCTCCGAGTTTCTAAAAAATGTCATTTCACCGAAATCACATTACTCTTTGACTTGGAAGATAGCTCGTCTGGTTCTTTGTGCTATCTCTATAAAATCAGTCCTGAAGTTCATCCAATCCGCATCAAGTTTTCTTCTCATCTCTATAACTCATCTGCATTCTTTCAACATTCTCGTTTTAAGCCTTCTATTCTTTTGTCAATGGCTCATTCCTCAAGCATTTCTCTAGATCCATCCATGAGGCATTCTGCATCTCAACCTCCTGTGCTTTCTGCAGCTACCATTGGTGCCATGTTGCAACAAGAGAATACTAGTATGGCTAATAAGTCAGACTTCGATGCTATCTACGATTTGGTGAGTCTTGGGACTCGCTACTCATCCTCCATTGTTGTTTTTTCCCAGCGGGTACAAGCCAAAAACCATGAGGTTGAAAGGCTTAAAGAACAAATTGTTGTACTTCAACAAATTGTTCAAGAGTCTCACATAAGGGAATGAATCGTTCGGCAGAAGAATAAACAGTTGAAATCTCTTTTAGATTCTTCATTCCGCTTGCCAGTTCCCATGGATAAGTATGACCTGATGTTGTATGAAGAGCATGAGCGTCTCAAACATGAGGCTAAAAACCTCAAGTTTATATAGAAGTAAAATAAAAATAAAAATAAAAAAATTTTCTTTTACTTTCTTGCTTGTTTTGCATTGTTTGTTTTGTTTTTCTTTCTTTTGCTTTTTGTATTTTTAACTTTGACAGAAATCTACTCCTTGTGTACGCTCGAATATCTCAGGTGAATTTTTTCCTCTCTGTTTAATCATTTTCGTCTCAATATATGTTCTACAATGTTTATCTTGCTCAAATTCATGTCTGTATAACATACATCATCGAATATTCATTGCTGAACATTGAGGACAATGTCACATTTAGTTGGGGGAGGGTTTTCTGTTAAAAATGTGTTAAAATTCTGTTAAAAATGTGTTAAAAAAAATAATAATAATAAAATAAAAAAAATAAAAAAATAATAATAAAAAAATAAAAATAAAATTTTGTGAAGTGCATTGAAACATAAACGATTAATACACACCTCTGGCATGTTTGTTAGATTTGTGTATCTTGGTGGAATAGTTGAGCGGAATTATTTTGTAAAAATTTATTTTCAACCTTAAGCATAGAACATGACTTATGATGCCTCATATTTTGTTGAGGAGTGACTTGAAACACCGGGATGCGATATCTACAAAAATGACAATTAGTATGATTTATATAGAATGAAGGGCAAGTTTTGAAAGAACATTTTGCACATGCTTACACTTGTAGTGTTCCTCATTAATGTTCATTGATTTAAAACAGGAGAAGTAAACTGCAGGACTACCGAGCCTTATATAAAAATAAAAAAAATAAAAAATAAAAAAAAGAAAGAAAGAAAAGAAAAGAAAAAGATCGTGTAAGTTTTCCTAAATAAAGGGCTAGAAACAGTTACCCAAAACTTTGGGGGTTGAATGATCAACCTTTAAACAGAGTTGGCGTGAAAACTACTAGTCCCTTAGACTTTGAGGTAGTTAGAATCAATAATGATTAATCTTAAGGTTGAAAAATCCTATAATAAATCATGTTTATTAGTAAGGAACATACAGAGGTTTAGCCACACACACATATCTGAGTTCTAAGACATTTGCCCCAATTCTATGTGAACAATTACTGAGACTTTCCTTGTGGATACAACTCATGGTGTTGAGTAGTCACGAATCAATTATTTTGTGAGAATTCAGAATTATGTTTGATTGTTTTTGTTTGAATTTCGAGCTTTATGCAATATTCATCTCAATTAATTTCACTATTTTGCTCAAGGATTAGCAAAAAGCTAGTTGGGGGGTGTGATTAAGCTGAAATATTGCACATTTTAGCTATTTAAAACCAATGTATTTTAAATTCATCATGACATTATTATTGGTTTTAAATAGAAAAGAAGTTAATAAGGATAAATCAAAGTTGTGATTTTAATTGATTAAAAGCATGAATTTATGCTTGAATTCTACCAACTATTGATTACTATGCATTCTAGTCCATAATTTTTCTTGCTTTCCATTATCATTTATGCTTTCCATTTCTACCAACCATCCCCCACCCACTCGGCCAGTTGTAGTAGATTTTTAGCTACACCTTAAAGCCCACTTTCCTCCTCTTTTCCACAAGTCATACTTACATCCAAGGATCATTCAAACACCCACCTTGTCAGCCCTTTCACCTAAACTTCACGTCCACCCCATTTTGTAACCCAAAACTTTGCATGTTGTTTTTACAGGACACACTTTGAATGCTTTTACTTGTCTTCCGAGAGAGAAACTGAGAGAGTTCTTGAGAGAAAGCTGGGTAACTTTGTGTTCTAGCATTCCAAGCTTTTCTAAACTAAGTGAGGAACATGTGATGAATTGGTGCAATCAAAAGAGAGCTGCTGTAACCAACCGAAATGAAGGAAGAAAAAGTCAGCTTTGTCCACCGAAATGAGAAGAAAAAAATAGAGAAACATGTGCTGATTTTTCTGGGGTTGAAAGCTGGAATAATTTAATTAGATGGGATTTGTTTTGGTTGATTGTAAAGGGAAGAGTCGGCTGCTTGACTTGTAAAGAAGAAGCCGTGCTTGAGTTTGCAATCAAAGGAAGGAGCCGTGTAAATCAATGGAGACATGTGCTGGAATGAATTGTGAGGGAATTTGGACCGGTCAAAGCAGTAGGTGAATGAAGGAACATGTGCTGAAATTGAAATAACAAATTGAAGAAACAAATTAAAGAAACCATGCAAGAGTTAGGCAAGAGTTAGGCAAGAAGTTAGGCATGTTGGACTTGGTTGTTTGGTTTGAATTAATAAACCAATTGAATAAAATAAAAAAAGAGGAATGCAATGGAAGACACGGCAATTGAAGAGGAATGCAATGCAAGACACAAAATAAAGAAAGAGGAATGCAAATAGCCGAAATTGAGTGTGAAAGCAAGATTGAAGACTTAGTTGTTGGGTGTGAATGCAAAACCAATTGAATGAGAGATGAAGTAGCCAAGATGTTTGGCTATAAAATGAGGTGCACACCGAAGCTTTAGAGGAGGACAATGGAGGACAACTCAATCTTAGAAAAACACAACTCAACACATAATTTTCTGCTAGATTCATGTCTTTTGATTTTTTGTTTGTTGGATTAGAATGTAAAGGACTAATAAATTAAACTAAGAAACTAATAAAACTAAATTAAGCATTAAACTAATTTAGAAAGTAATTGACAAAATATGAACTGAAAATTAAAAATGCCTAAAACCAAGATTCTAGATTTCATCTTTGTAATTAAATTACGGATTCTCAAAATAACACATAACAATTGTAATCACTATTAAATGAAAACTTAAAGAAGTAAGAAAAATAAATAACACGAAATAAGTAAACAGAAACTCAAAAGTATTCTATTAACTTTAAACTGAAGTTAAATAAAATAGGGAACGAAAAGTCTAAACTAAAACGTCCTTTCACGATTCAATTGAAATTCGAAACAAAAAGGAACAATTTCCTACGTATAAAAACTCTAGAACAATTCCTCTGCTCTTCACGTATGATATTCAGAAAAATCAAAAACAAAAACAAAAGCTTAAAATCAAATCTTTCTTGCAATAAATTAAGGTAACACAATTAATTTAGAACTTCTAAAACAATTCTTTATGAAACAAAATAGCACACTTGATTAAAAACTTCTAAAACAATTTCTTTTATTGTATGAAACAAACTAGTAATGAAACAAACTACTAACTTAATGGAAATTAAGGTTTTACACTTAATGAAATACAATTCTAGAACAAATATTAATACACTAAAAAAAATGCCAAAAACAACAAAGCTTTGAAACTAAAAGGAGAAACAAAATTTCTTAAAACAAAAAGGAGCTAATTCTTTCAAATACATAGCAGAAAATTGTGTGTTGAGTTGTGTTTTTCTAAGATTGAGTTGTCCTCCATTGCCCTCCTCTAAAGCTTCGGTGTGCACCTCATTTTATAGCCAAACATCTTGGCTACTTCATCTCTCATTCAATTAGTTTTGCTTTCACACCCAACAACCAAGTCTTCAATCTTGCTTTCACACTCAATTTCGGCCACTTGCATTCCTCTTTCTTTATTTTGTGTCTTGCATTGCATTCCTCTTCAATTGCCGTGTCTTCCATTGCATTCCTCTTTCTTTATTTTATTCAATTGGTTTATTAATTCAAACCAAACAACCAAGTCCAACATGCCTAACTTCTTGCCTAACTCTTGCACGGTTTCTTCAATTTGTTTCTTCAATTTGTTATTTCAATTTCAGCACATGTTCCTTCATTCACCTACTGCTTTGACCGGTCCAAATTCCCTCACAATTCATTCCAGTACATGTCTCCATTGATTTACACGGCTCCTTCCTTTGATTGCAAACTCAAGCACGGCTTCTTCTCTACAAGTCAAGCAGCCGACTCTTCCCTTTACAATCAACCAAAACAAATCCCATCCAATTAAATTATTCCAGCTTTCAACCCCAGAAAAATCAGCACATGTTTCTCTATTTTTTTCTTCTCATTTCGGTGGACAAAGCTGACTTTTTCTTCCTTCATTTCAGTTGGTTACAGCAGCTCTCTTTTGATTGCACCAATTCATCACATGTTCCTCACTTAGTTTAGAAAAGCTTGGAATGCTAGAACACAAAGTTACCCAGCTTTCTCTCAAGAACTCTCTCAGTTTCTCTCTTGGAAGACAAGTAAAAGCATTCAAAGTGTGTCCTGTAAAAACAACATGCAAAGTTTTGGGTTACAAAATGGGGTGGACGTGAAGTTTAGGTGAAAGGGCTGACAAGGTGGGTGTTTGAATGATCCTTGGATGTAAGTATGACTTGTGGAAAAGAGGAGGAAAGTGGGCTTTAAGGTGTAGCTAAAAATCTACTACAACTGGCCGAGTGGGTGGGGGATGGTTGGTAGAAATGGAAAGCATAAATGATAATGGAAAGCAAGAAAAATTATGGACTAGAATGCATAGTAATCAATAGTTGGTAGAATTCAAGCATAAATTCATGCTTTTAATCAATTAAAATCACAACTTTGATTTATCCTTATTAACTTTTTTTCTATTTAAAACCAATAATAATATCATGATGAATTTAAAATACATTGGTTTTAAATAGCTAAAATGTGCAATATTTCAGCTCAATCACCGGAAAAGCCCTTCAAAGGCTGCACGGTTTTTGCTCCGATCCGCCGCCGTCGCTCCACCTCCGGCTACCATTTCTTCACCACTTCATCACCGATCCCTTGCCGTCCTAACCCACCTATTTCCGGCCTCCAACGACCACCGAAACAGCTCCCACGAGCTAGCTTTCCTTTTTGGGAAATCCGGCCTCTCTCCGGCGTTTTCGCCGCCACCCACGGCCAACCACCACTTCCAATAGCTTCACAATCATCCCTAGACCATTCCCTGTCGATCCCAAGCCCTGGTTTGTCCCCGTTCAAAAGTGGGTATTTCACAACCCACAGCCACAGTAAATTTTCACTGTAACGTTGCTTTTTCATCGCCGTTTGCAACGCCGGGTGTTTTCTAAAATTGCCATATAGCGCTGTAAGTATTTTCCAAACCCTATTTTCAGATTTAAATATATATTGCTCTTTCAATTTATTTACTGCTGCTGGTTGGTTGATTCCGGATTGAGTCCGAGGAGTTCGGGGGTCGGATGGATGGAGGACAGAGTTGCTTGATTTATTGTTTTATGGTTAGTTGTTTGTTTTGTGCATTGATAATTGCATTTGCATGGTGCATGCACGTGTATTTTATTTTATTTGAGAAATCCTGTTTTGCTGACGTGAATGGATTTTCGGGTGCGTGTGTCTCACGAGCCCAAGCCGGGATGGGTTATTATCTGGGTGGAGCTTCTCTGGTCACTCGGGAGTGGATAATACTGAGTGACGTCCCCCGAGTTGTCGCTGGGCTAGAGGATGGCCCGGCCAGGTACGCGCGGGGCTAGAGGATGGGCATCGCTCTACTCACCGACTCCGTGGCCCTTTGCTGGCGAGGGCTAGAGGATGGCCTGGCCAGGTACGCGCGGGGCGCGAGTCTGGGCATTGCTTGTTTAGGTGTCACATGCGTAGTCGTTACCTGCGGTGTGGCACAGAGCCAGGGTGTGCGGATGATCCCTAGGGGAGATCATGGTGCATGCATAACCGGTTTGTTTTTATGGTGTTCGGATGTGGGCCATTTTCTCGGAAAATGGTGATGTTGGTTTTTCGAGGCTTTTGATCCATTTTCTGGTAAAATAGTGGTTTGGGCCATTATCTGGGATAACGGCGAGGCGTGGTTTTTAAGGATATGTTTTTATGGGCCAAATGAGTTTTTGGCGTGCGTGGTAAAAATGTGGTTTTGCGGGACATGTGCATTGGCTTTCTTGCATTCATGTTGTTTGAGTTTTATATGTTTTTATCTAGTGGTGTTTGGGTTTTACTTACCTCCGGTACTATTTTTGGTTCCGTAGCTTTTGGTGCACAGTTCGAGGATGAGGAGGAGGAGGCTGAGCCCGAGGATGCGGCTCCGCCGGGTTGCTGATGTTATGCTTTGTATTTGATACTATATTATATGCGTGTTTTGTAATATTTTATTTATGTACGTTTTGGAATAGCTTTGTATTAAACAAGAAAAATTCTGGTACTTAGTTATTGACTTGCTTTTCGCTGAGTTTTTCTCGTGCACTTTGTTGCCTTTGCACACACTTGGCACACGTCGTTAGGGTGGTGACCCGTGATGTCATCATCCGGACGTCTCGATTTCTCCGTGTCCGTGCGTGGGGATTTGGGGGCATCACAGGTGGTATCAGAGCGGTTTGGCTCTGGGTAAAACCACATGTCCCGTAGGTAGTACCAGAATGCTTTTAAGGTTGTGTTTTAAAAAAATAAAAAAAATAAAAAAATTATGTTAAGTACAGTTATTTTATTTGTTTTATTTGTTTGAGTTTGTTTATTTGTTTTTATTTAGTTATGTTTTTGCAAGTTGTTTCTTTTGTTTTGGTGTGGTGTGGTGTTGGTCTTTGGTTCTGTTTTGTTGGTTGTTTGTTTTATTTGTTTTTGTTTTTCTGAAAGGGGGCCAAAGGTTGTGGTGGCAGGAAAATGGGAAGGCAAAAGAAATCTACTCAGGAGCCACGGGACAATACATCAAGGGATGACTCCATAGCTCAAGCCATACGGCAGATGACGGAGTTTATGCAGCAAAATTATAGGCCACAACAGACAGGGCCTTGGCCACAACCAGGGGGACCTTGGCCACAACAAGGGGGTCCCTGGCCGCCACAAGGAGGGCCTTGTCCGCAACAAGAAGGATTTTGACCGCAACCAGGAGGTCCTTGGCCATATCAGGGAGGGCCTTGGCCTTACCGGGGAGGATCTAGCAGCATGGTGCAAGCCGGGTGCACCTATGAGCGTTTCCTGGCGCATAGGACTCCACACTTCACTGGAGAAGAGGATTCGCTTCGAGCTGGAAAGTGGATCAAGGACCTGGAGAGAACATTTGAGGTGTGTGGATGCACCGAGGCGCAACAGGTACTCTACGCCAGCTATCTCTTGCAAGGCACAGCGTCTGATTGGCAGCGCTTCAAGAAGAAGTTTAATGACCGCTTCTTTCCCGCATCGGTAAGGAAGCAAAAGGCGAGAGAGTTCTCAGATTTGGTCCAAGGGGGCGCAACAGTGGAACAGTACACCCGGAGATTCATAGAACTTGAGCGATTTGCTCCTCACCTTATCACCACAGAGGAGATGCGAGCTGATCGTTTTCAGGAGGGACTGCGCCCTGATATACGCCGTATGGTGGTCAGCCATCGGATATCCACTTTTCAGGAATTAGTGGATGTGGCCACCCTGGTGGAACGAGAAAACAATCTGAGTATGGGCTCCCCTCCAGGACATAAGAGGCGGAGTTTTTCTGGTGAAGGAAGCAGCTCGGGTTCGCCTCAGAAATTTGTTCAGCGGACCGGGACTCGACCACAAGCATCCTCAAGTGTTCGCATGGGAGGACGTGTGCCTGTTTGCGGAGTTTGTAATAGAGCCCATGTGGGTGAGTGCCCTTCTGGTGGGGCTTGATGTTATAATTGTGGCCAGCAGGGTCACTTTGCCCGAGAATGTCCAAGAACAGTTCAAGGAAGCCGTGGAGGTAGACACGGTGGAAGAACAAACCCGAGACAAACAGTGCAAGCCCGGGTTTATGCTGTCACATCCGGAGAGGTGGATGATGAGGCGCCAGCGACCCATGATGCTGGAGTAATCATAGGTATGGATTAATTTAATTTTTGGTGTATTTGGTTTATTCTTTGCTTTTTGGATTTTATGGGTTGATGTGTTTGGTTCAGGAAGAGTCCGTTTGTATGAGTTTTATGCTTGTACTTTGTTTGATTCCGGTGCGTCGCAGTCATTTGTATCTTCCACGTTTGCACGGGTGTGTAATTTGGTTACGGAACCGTTGCCGAAGTCTATGGTAGTGGCTCTACCCGATGGTGAAATGGTGTGGTGTTCCAAGGTTGCTTTGGGATGCCCGTTAAATTTTGAAGGGAGATTCTTGGATGCTGATTTGGTGGTGTTCAAGCTGTTGGGTTTTGATATCATCCTCGGAATGGATTGGCTATACCGATATTCTGCGAGTATTAATTGCAGAAGTCGGATAATTAGCTTTCAGCTTCCAGATGGTGATTGTCTAGAATTTGCAGGGAGTAAATTAAAAGAAAAGCCGATGATTATATCGGCAATTCAAGCAAAAAGGGAGATTGCATGGGGAGCGGATGCATTCTTGGTTCAGATGGTGTCCACGCCGTCTGAGGAGAAGTCTTTGGCAGACATTCCAGTTGTGGAAGAATTCCCCGATGTGTTTGTGGATGACTTGCCCGGACTACCCCCTGTGCGGGAAATGGAGTTTGTTATAGACTTGGAACCTGGAGCGGCTCCTGTGCATAAAGCTCCTTATCGCATGGCACCGGCTGAATTAAAAGAGTTGAAGACTCAGTTGCAAGAGCTGGTAGAGAAGGGATTTATTCAGCCTAGTACTTCACCGTGGGGTGCACCAGTTTTGTTTGTTAAAAAGAAAGATGGAACCCTCCGTATGTGCATAGATTATCGGGAATTGAATAAGGTGACCATCAAAAATAAATATCCTCTCCTACGGATTGATGATTTATTTGATCAGCTTCAAGGAGCAGCCGTGTTCTCTAAAATTGATTTGAGGTCGAGATACTACCAGCTGAGGATCAGAGACAAGGATGTGCCTAAAACTGCTTTCAGGTCGAGGTATGGACACTACGAATTTAAGGTGATGCCGTTTGGGTTAGCTAATGCCCCTGCTGCTTTCATGGATTTAATGAATCGAGTATTTCGACCTTATCTGGATTCTTTTGTGGTGGTATTTATTGATGATATATTGATTTATTTCCGAGATGTTGAAGAGCATGTGTATCATCTTCGTCTGGTACTTGGGAAATTGAGAGAACAACAACTGTACGCCAAGCTCAGTAAGTGTGAATTCTGGTTGGAAGAAGTTAAATTTCTTGGGCATGTAATTTCCCGAGACGAAGTGGTTGTTGATCCTAGTAAGGTAGAAGCCATTTTGTCATGGCAGTGCCCGACTATAGTGCGCGAGATCCGGAGTTTCTTGGGGCTGGCCGGGTATTACCGAAGATTTGTAGGGGGTTTTGCTCGCCTATCCGAACCTCTCATAGCTTTGACTCGGAAGAATACAGAATTTGTTTGGTCAGAGAAATGTGAGAGAAGCTTCCAGGAATTAAAGAACTGGTTGACAACAGCACCAGTGTTAGCGCTCTCAGAACTGCATAAGCCATTCGTAGTCTTCAGTGATGCGTCTAAGTTTGGTTTGGGTTGTGTCCTTATGCAGGAAGGACGGGTTGTTGCCTATGCATCTCGTCAGCTAAAGGACCATGAGAAGAATTATCCGACGCACGATCTAGAATTGGCTGCGATTGTTTTTGCTCTCAAGATCTGGTGGCACTTCTTGTATGGGGAAGCTTGCGAGGTATTTACTGATCACAAGAGCTTGAAGCATTTGTTTTCCCAGAAAAATCTGAATATGAGGCAGAGGCGATGGCTGGAGCTAATCAGTGACTATCAGTGTGAGATCAAGTACCATCCGGGGAAGGCTAATATAGTTGCTGATGCTTTGAGCCGGAAGTCGCACTTAGAAGATGAAGCCGAGCCGTCAGAATTGGATTCGTTGCTTTGTGGGATGAGAAGGCTCCTCATAGAGAGTTCGCAGCAAGAAGAGGTTTTATCTTCAGTTCTTGATATTCAGGTAACTGATTTTGAAGAATTGAAGACTCTCCAAAGGAAGGATCCGAACCTGCTGAACATCAGAAAAAGAGTCAGAAAATCTCGAGGGCCGTTGCATTATAGCATGGATAATGATGGGATACTTCGGTTCCGAGATCGCAGAGTGGTCCCCAAGGACTCAGATTTCAAAGAACGGATCATGGCAGAAGCTCATGCGGCCCCTTATTCAGTTCATCCCGGCAGTACAAAGATGTATCGGGACTTGAGGAAAAATTACTGGTGGGATGGAATGAAGAAGGATATTGCCTTATATGTTGAGAAATGCCACACATGCCGTCAAGTGAAGGCCAAACATCAAAGACCTGCAGGTATGCTCCAACCCCTCCCTATTCCTGAGTGGAAATGGGATGACATCACGATGGACTTTGTAGTGGGTTTGCCGAGAATGCCTAGTGGGAAAAATTCTGTTTGGGTGATTGTTGACCGGTTAACGAAGAGTGCTCATTTTCTGCCTGTTAATAACACCGACTCTTTGGGTAAGTTGACCCGCTTGTATGTTAAGGAGATAGTGCGGCTGCACGGCATACCAAAGAGTATAGTGTCGGATCGAGACCCGAGATTCACGTCGCAGTTCTGGAAGAGTTTGCAGGCAGCTTTGGGTACTAAGTTGAAGTTCAGTACTGCATATCACCCGCAGACAGATGGCCAGTCAGAGCGCACAATTCAGACCCTTGAAGGCATGTTGCGAGCATGTGTCATGGATTTTCAAGGGAGTTGGAAAAACCATTTGCCGCTCATCGAGTTTGCATACAATAACAGCTTCCATGCGACCATTCAGATGGCTCCCTATGAAACTCTTTGTGGGAGAAAGTGCAGGTCGCCCTTGTGTTGGGATGAAGTCGGGGAGAGTAGGATAATTGGACCCGAAATAATTCAAGAAATGCAAAGCCAAGTCCGGATCATCAGAGATAAAATGACGGCAGCTCAGAGTCGCTAGAAAAGCTACGCTGATACCAGGAGGAGAGAGTTGTCTTTTGAAGTTGGTGATTGGGTTTATCTCAAAGTCTCTCCCATGAGAGGTGTTAAGCGTTTTGGTAAGAAGAGGAAGCTAGATCCGAGGTATGTCAGCCCTTTTCAGATTCTGGAGAAGGTAGGATCCGTCGCCTATAGAGTTGCTTTGCCAGTTTATTTTGGGGATGTTCATGATGTCTTCCACGTATCATCCCTGAAGAATAGTTTTGGACAGCAAGAGCCACGCTTTGTCGACCCAGCGGGTATTCAGTTGCAACCGGATTTCACTTATGAGGTTGTTCCGTCGCAGATCATGGATTGGAAGGAGCAACAGTTGAGGTCTAAGACAATACCTTTGGTTAAAGTGGCTTGGGGAGATCCGTTAGCTCAAGACTTCTCTTGGGAGTGAGTAGCGGACATGAGAGAGCAGTACCCATACTTGTTTGAATAATGAAGGTATGTATCTTAATCTTGGTCACAGTTGGTATATGTGCGTTTATGTGGCTTGCTTTAAGTTGGTGGTTGATCTTGCAAATTTCGAGGACGAAATTTGTTTTAAGGGGGGGAAGATGTGATGACCCGCTTTCGCTTGTATTTTCGCTGAAATGGTTATTTTTATTTTAATTAATATATTAGCTTATTTATTTTAAATTATTTCGTTTTAAAATTAGTTTTTAATTTAATTGATGTGTTTTATTTCTTTTAGTTGTTTACAGTTTTTAATATCTTTGCAGCGGTTTAGTGTTGTTTTCCCAGAATGAGGATTAGACCTCATCTTCTTTCCCTACACCTCTTTTCTTTTTCCTTTTTCTTTTTTTTCCTTTTTCTCTTTTTTCTTCTTTCTTTTTCCTTTCTTTTTCTCTTTTTTCTTTCTTTTCTTTTTTTTTCCTCTCCTCCCCGCGTCGACCCCCCCGTCTCTCTCTCTCCTCTCTCTCTCTCTCAAGCTGGAGCCCCTTTCAGCCTCGACCCGCCGCCGTCCGGCCACCGTGCGGCTCACCGCCGCCACCGTTCGACTCCCCTCCCTCCGGCGCACCTCCCCACCAAAACCCACCCCCATCCGGCCGGCCGTTTGGCCAGAAAAGCCATTCAAAGGCTGCGGCCGTTTTTGCTCTAATCCGCCGCCGTCGCTCCACCTCCGGCCACCATTTCTTCACCACTTCATCACCGGTCCCTTGCCGTCCTAACCCACCTATTTCCGACCTCCAACGACCACCGGAACAGCTCCCACGAGCTAGCTTTCCTTTTTGGAAAATCCGGCCTCTCTCCGGCGTTTTCGCCGCCACCCACGGCCAACCACCGCTTCCAATAGCTTCACAATCATCCCTAGACCATTCCCTATCGATCCCAAGCCCTGGTTTGTTCCCGTTCAAAAGTGGGTATATCACAACCCACGGCCACAGTGAATTTTCACTGTAATGTTGCTTTTTCATCGCCGTTTGCAAAGCCGGGTGTTTTCTAAAATTTCCATATAGCGCTGTAAGTATTTTCCAAACCCTATTTTCAGATTTAAATATATATTGCTCTTTCAATTTATTTACTGCTGCTGGTTGGTTGATTCCGGACTGAGTCCGAGGAGTTCGGGGGTCGGATGGATGGAGGAAGGAGTTGCTTGATTTATTGTTTTATGGTTGGTTGTTTGTTTTGTGCATTGATAATTGCATTTGCATGGTGCATGCACGTGTATTTTATTTTATTTGAGAAATCCTGTTTTGCTGGCGTGAATGGATTTTCGGGTGCGTGTGTCTCACGAGCCCAAGCCGGGATGGGTTATTATCTCAATGGAGCTCCTCTGGTCACTCGGGAGTGGATAATACTGAGTGACGTCCCCTGAGTTGTCACTGGGCGACGACGGGAGCAGGGCTAGAGGATGGCCCGGCCAGGTACGCGCGGGGCGCGAGTCTGGGCATCGCTCTACTCACCGACTCCGTGGCCCTTCGCTGGCGAGGGCTAGAGGATGGCCTGGCCAGGTACGCGCGGGGAGCGAGTCTGGGCGTCGCTCGTTTAGGTGTCACATGCGTAGTCGTTACCTGCGGTGTGGCACAGAGCCAGGGTGTGCGGATGATCCCTAGGGGAGATCATGGTGCATGCATAACCGGTTTGTTTTCATGGTGTTCGGATGTGGGCCATTTTCTGGAAAAATGGCGATGTTGGTTTTTCGAGGCTTTTGATCCATTTTCTGGGAAAATGGTGGTTTGGGCCATTATCTGGGATAATGGCGAGGCGTGGTTTTTAAGGATATGTTTTTATGAGCCAAATGAGTTTTTGGCGTGCGTGGTAAAAATGTGGTTTTGCGGGACATGTGCATTGAGTTTTATATGTTTTTATCTAGTGGTGTTTGGGTTTTACTTACCTGTGGTACCATTTTTGGTTCCGTAGCTTTTGGTGCAGAGTTCGAGGATGAGGAGGAGGAGGCTGAGCCCGAGGATGCGGCTCCGCCGGGTTGCTGATGTTATGCTTTGTATTTGATACTATATTATATGCGTGTTTTGTAATATTTCATTTATGTACGTTTTGGAATAGCTTTGTATTAAACAAGAAAAATTCTGGTACTTAGTTATTGACTTGCTTTTCGCTGAGTTTTTCTCGTGCACTTTGTTGCCTTTGCACACACTTGGCACACGTCGTTAGGGTGGTGACCCGTGATGTCATCATCCGAACGTCTCGATTTCCCCGTGTCCGTGCGTGGGGATTTGGGGGCGTCACAAAACTACAGTGAAAATCGTTTATAAAAAATCTGCCCCAAAGTGACCCTAAAAATAAAATCACAATTTCGAACAAGCATTTCGTCCGAAAATATGAAAAAGAGTTATTGAGCCATAAGACTTTAAATAATCCATCGAGTCTAATGGCACAAATTATAACACATTCTGACACTTCTAACTATCTCTAGTAATCAAAAACACACTTTTAATACCATAGTGAGTAATAATACTAACTATGTGGTTAGACTAAAACCTATACAATTAATAGATTCGTGAAAACTTATGGAGTCTTCACGAGATTCCTAAAACTAATAGAAATTTCACTATTAAATTTCTATCGGCTGTTACACTACACCTATTCTTTTCGTATTATAACTGTATATTATTATTATTATTACTATATGCCTATTTTTTTAATAAAGTAAAATAATGCGTGATGGGGTCGAACGCATCACGCATGAACTCTAGATTTCTAAACTCAAAAAAAAGAAAAAGAAACACTTGATAGACATACATTTACATTCATTTATAAAGGAATCTCAGAGTTTGTCATACATTCATCCAATGTAACTAGTTTTAAACAAAAAAAGAACTCAGTCCCTATAATCCTTACAAAAGAAAGCTAACTTAAAATATGAGTGGTTTCCATCACCCCCATTATAGAGTGCTTAACAAGGGCTATCAAGAAAGGCTTGTACATAATATAGGTTCATTTATTCTTTATTTAGATGAATATTTGAAAAGAGAGATATTATTTCACAAGAGAACTTTGCATAGGAGTATGGTCATAGCTGCTTACATCGATCTACAATAGAAACTGAAACATAAGTGTTATACATGGTTTTATCGGTATTAAACAACATCCCAAAACCGAATATATTTATAAGATAGGCTATGAAATTCGAAACCCATATATTAACCATACTAAGGAATAAGTTAAGAACCTCTTACCTTCAATTTCTTCACCTATTGGAAGATGAAAACAAACTTTAAACTCCAAACTATGAATAAACCCAAAATGGGTATGGAAGAGCAGTGTATGGCACGGTTTTGGTGAGGGAAAAACAATTTCTTTCTTTCTCTTTGAGGTCACACAGCTTGAATAATGGGGAGAAATTTTAGTTTTCCTTGAGTTGGAAGATAAGAGAAGAAGAAGAGAGGAAGAACAAGAAGAAGGCATCGGCTTTGGAGGAGAAGAGAAGAAAAAGTTTTCTTTGGCTTATGGTGATCGACGGATTCCAATGAGCTAAGGACTTAACACTTAGTCAAAACTTCCTTTAGAAGTTAGAAGAAAGGGGGGGGGGGGGGGGGGGGGCTTGGATAAGGATAAAAAGAATGATTACTTCACCTACTCTTAGCTTAAGACCGACTGGTTGAAGAGAAGGTAATGACTTAGTTGATTTAATTAGATTTATCTCATAAGCTATCAAGTAGCCAACGGAAAGGAGAGATCACTTTAAGACTAGCCAAAGCTTACCAAAAGAAAAAAAAAACTTGGTTTTGGACGGCTAGGATTAAATTTAGGGAGATATTTATTCCAACTACTAAATCCAGCAAGAGTCACCCAGAAATTCAGGAGACCTCGTCGACGCAACAATGAGCCTTATAGAGGCTTTTACTTGTGGGCAGACCGCAATGCAAGTACAGGTCCCACATCTGATTGCCTTTGACCGTTTCTGCAAATAGCACCCTTCGCTGTTTGATGGCAAGGGTACTAAGTTGGATGCCGATAATTGGTTAGAGTGTCTAGAGAAGATCTTTAGCGTGATTGACAATACTAAGGAACAGAAGGTAGAGTTTGCAGCGTACAATCTAGCGGATGTGGCAAACGGGTGGTGGAAGGCCACTCGTGAGTTTATTCAACAAAAATTGGGTGAAGCTACTCCGATATCATGGAACAAGTTTAATGAGGCATTTAATGACCGGTTCTTTCCTCTATCTATTCGAGAGGCCAAGTCCCGAGAGTTTGCTGACTTGAAGCAAGGATCAATGATAGTGAGGCAATATGCCTCCAAATTTGTGGAGTTGTCAAGGTTTGCTCCACATTTGGTCCACACTGAGGTACTGAAGGCCGGAAAGTTCGAGCAAGGATTAAACCCTAGAACTATGGACTCTTCTCGCATTAAAAATTAGGAAGTTCACAGACCTGGAAGACCGAGCAGTGATACATGAGGAGAATATGCGGGTCTGGGCAAGGGAATTTAACCAAAGAAAGAGGCAGTTTCAAGCCATTGAGCAAAATAAAGGCAAGAGGCCAATGTACGGCACTATGCCCAAGCCGCTCCAAATGATCAAATCTCCTCAACGTGGTACAGCGGCACCTTGCCTTGCATGCTAGACCTGTGACAAGCCTCATGTCAGGAAGTGCCTGATGGGGACTAACACTTGCTTTTAAGTGTGATAAGGTGGGTCATTTAGTACTGAAGTGCCCCATGCTTGTGGCCCCTAATGCTCAAGCACATAACCCAGGGAAAAGAACCTATTGCCGACCCGAGTTTTCACTCTGACAATTAATGATGTTGATGCTTCTCCTGATGTGGTGACATGTATTCTTCCCCTGTTCTCACATCATGCTTTAGTGCTATTTGATTTTGGTGCCACGCATTCATTTATATCCTGTAAATATGCTTGCTTGAGCGATAGAGCACTTGTACCCCTAGAATCGGTGATGTCTGTTTCTTCAACCCTTGGAAAATCCGTGGATTGTCAGTCTGTGCTGAATGGTTGCTTTATAGAGATACAAGATCGACACCTCCTTGCTGATTTAATATTGTTCGACATGAAGAAGTTCAACGTGATCTTGAGCATGGATTGGTTGTCTCAATACCATGCTAATGTGGAGTGCTTCAAGAAGGAAGTGGTCTAAGACCACTAAGCGAGTCAGAGTTCTGTTTTTGTGACATGGGTAAGAATTCTATGCCAAAGGTGATCTTTGCACTAAAGGCCACCACTATGTTGAGGAAGGGTTGTGCAAGATTTCTAGTTAGTTTGGTGATACCACAACCAAATAAGTCTAAGCTGCAAAATATTGAGGTGGTGAAGGATTTTTCTGATGTCTTTCCAGATGAGCTACATGGCTTACCTCTGAATAGGGAGATTGAGTTCTCTATAGACCTCGTTTTGGGAAAGACGCCTATCTCTAAAGCGTCATACCGAATGGCACCTATAGAACTCAAGAATCAATTGCAAGAGTTGTTGGAGAAAGGCTTCATTCACCCTAGTATATCACTGTGGGGTGCACCAGTTCTCTTTGTGAAGAAGAAGGATGGGTCGTTGCGACTTTGTATCAATTATAGAAAACTGAATAAGGTGACTATTAAGAATCGGTATCCCTTACCGCGGATTGATTATTTGTTTGATCAACTTCAGATATCCCAAGTATTTTCAAAGATCAATCTCCAATTAGGGTACTATTAGCTAAAGATTAAGGCGGAGGATGTTCCAAAGGCTGCTTTCAGAATAAGATATAGACATTATGAATTTGTAATGATGTCCTTTGGATTGACCATCGCCCCAGCGGCTTTGATGGACTTGATGAATCGTATCTTTAATTAGTATATTGATCAATTTGTAGTCGTGTTGATCGATGAAATTCTTATTTATTCAAGAACTCCGGAAGATCATGCGAAGCATTTAGAGGTTGTTTTGCAAGTTTTGCGGAATAAGAAATTGTATGCTAAATTGAATAAGCATGAGTTTTGACTACAAAAGATTTCTTTTCTTGGCTATATAATTTCAAAGAATGGTATTTCCGTAGATCCCGAAAAGGTGGAGGTGATAGTGGAATGGCCTAGACTAAAGACAGTCCAAAAAATTAGAAGCTTCCTTGGTCTTACGGGGTATTATCGAAGATTTGTTAAAGGGTTTTCTCGCATCGTAGCTCCTTTAACGAGCCTGATCCGAAAGGGTGAGGAATTTATATGGACTGTGGAATGTGAGAAGAGCTTCCAGGAGCTCAAGGAGAAACTTGTGACGATACCTGTTCTCACTATACCTTCGAGTACAAGTGGATTTGTAATATACAGTGATGCCTAACACAAAGGGTTGGGGTGTGTTCTTATGTAGTATGGAAGAGTTGTAGCATATGTTTCGTGTCAACTTAAGGATTATGAGCGCAACTACCCAACCCTTGATTTAGAGTTGGCTGCTGTGGTATTCGCCTTATATGGCGACATTACTTTTATGGGGAACGTTGCGAAATTTATACGAACCACTAGAGCCTAAAATATTTCTTCACCCAAAAGGAATTAAATATGAGACATCATTGATGGTTGGAACTGTTGAAAGATTATGATTGTAGTATCAACTACCACCCCAGTAAAGCTAATATAGTTGCTGATGCCTTTAGTCGGAAGTCTTCTTTTAGCAATCTTATGACTATGTCTACTCCCCAGAAATTTATTCTTCTAGATATGGAGAAGCTGGGAGTTGAAATGGTGAAGGATGTACAAGCAAGGTTGAATAGCCTAGTTCTTGGCCCGACAATATTGGACCAAATTAAGGTTGCTTAGGGTGAAGATGTCCACTTCCAAAAGATCAAAGCATTGATTTTAGAAGGGAAACAGCTTGATTTTGTGATTGCTAATGATGGATCCTTGCGGTTTAAAGGAAGATTGTGTGTATCGGCTAAGAAGGAACTAAGGGATCTGATATTGAGGGAGGCACATAGGTCTCTCTACACAGTGCAACTAGGTAGTACCAAAATGTATCGAGACCTACGACAACACTACTGGTGGAGTGGGATGAAATGAGATGTGGCCAACTTTGTAGCTCAATGCCTGACATGCCAACAAGTTAAGGTCGAGCACCAAAGACCCTCGGGAGCACTACAGTCGCTACCAATTCCAATTTGGTTATGGGATGAAATCTGGATTTTATAACGAGATTTCCTAAAGCCCAAAGAGGACAAGACTTTGCGTGGGTGATTGATGACAGATTATCGACATCAACCCACTTCATACTAATTCAAATGACTTACTCGATGAGTAAGTTGGCAAAATTATATGTCAAGGAGATACTTAGGTTGCATGGAGTTCCATCCAAGATAGTATCGGATAGGGACTCACGGTTTACTTCAGCATTTTGGAGGAGCATGCAAAGGAACCTGAGGACATAATCTCCACCCTCAAACAGATGGTCAGTCTGAGAGAACAATTCAGATTCTTGAGGATATGTTACGGGCATGTGTCTTGGATTTTAAGGAAAATTGGATAAAATAATTGCCATTAGTTGAATTTTCCTTACAATAACAGCCACCAAGAGAGCATCAATGTGGCGTCATATGAGGTTTTGTATGGGCGAAAATGTAGATTGCCCCTTTATTGGGACGAGGTTGGTGAGAAAAAGATGCTGGGCTCTGACTTAGTTCAAAATATGCAAGAAAATGTAGCTATTATCAGAAAGAGACTTGCTTTAGCTCAAGAGAGGCAAAAGAAATAGGCCGAGCATAGAAGAAAGGAGCTGCACTTTGAAGTAGGAGACAAGATATTCCTACGGGTGACTCTGATGAAGGGAGTTATGAGATTCGGCAAGAAGAGCAAGCTAACCCCAAGATACATTGACCCATTTGAGATTCTTGAAAAGATAGGAACAGTTGCTTATCGGCTTGCACTACCCCCAGAGTTTTTAGTTATGCATTTTCTATGTTTCAATGCTTCGAAAATATGTGCATGACCCTACACGTGTTGGATTATGTGTCTCTCTAAGTGCATAAAGATTTCTCATACGAGAATGCGCCAGTCCGAATCTTTAGATCGGGAGGTTCGAGTACTTCGCAATAAAACCATTATGATGGTCAAAGTGTTGTGGAACCAACACACTAAACAAGAGGCAACCTCAGAGCATGAGGACAACGTGAGGGTTAAATATCCCATCCTTTTTCTTTGAGGTACGTTCAATCTCGCAGACGAGATTAAGGGGGGGAGAGTTATAATACCCGAGTCTTACTCCGTAGGTCTTTACGTTATTTTATTTTATTGTTTAAATTAAATATTGTTAAGGTAAAGATTTTTTATTATTTTATTTTAAGATGGATGTGCTTTTATTTTATGTGGGTTATTAAAATAAATTAAGTACATGATTTTTAAGGCCTCGTAGTATTTTCTTTTAAAGCCCTCAAATTTTTATTATTTATGAAACAACCCAAATGACTCCCACCATTGGATTTAGTAGTTGGAATAAATATCTCCCTAAATTAAATCATAGCAGTCCAAAACCAAGCTTTTTTGGATAAGCTTTGACTAGTCTTAAAGTGATCTCCCCTTCCGTCAGCTACTTGATAGCTTATGAGATAAGTCTAATTAAATCAACTAATTCCTTATCTTCTCTTCAACCCCGTCTATCTTAAGCTATAAGAGTAGATGAAGGAATCATTCTTTTTATCCTTATCCAAGCCATCCCTTTCTTCTAACTTCCAAAGGAAGTTTTGACTAAATGTTAAGTCCTTATCTCCTTGGAATCCATCGGTCACCATAAGCCAAAGAAAACTTTTGCTTCTCTTCTCCTCCAAAGCCGATGCCTTCTTCTTGTTCTTCCTCTCTTCTTCTTCTTTCATCTTCCAACTCAAGGAAAACCAAAGTTTCTCTCCATTATTCAAGCCTTGCAACCTCCAAGGGAAAGAAAGAAATTGTTTTTCCCTCCCCCAAACCGTGCCATACACTTCTTTTCCATACCCATTTTAGGTTTGTTCATAGCTTAGAATTGAAAGTTTGTTTTCATCTTCCAAGAGATGAAGAAATTGAAGGTAAAAGGCTCTTAACTTATAACTTAGTATGGTTAATATATGGATTTCGAATTCCATGGCCTATCATATATATATATATATATATATATATATTCAGTTTTTTTGGATGTTGTTTAAGACCAACTGAACCATGTATAACACTTATGTTTCAGTTTTTGTTTTGCATCTCTTTATGTTGTGATTTTTATATACTATTTTGAGTAACCAAATATGTATGGAGCTGAGTTGATGTGGTGACGTTCATGTATATATGTTTATGGCCTATTTTGAGTAACCGAATATGTAGGGAGGTTGTGTTAGTGTTGTGCTTTTATATATTTTGAAATAAAAGAGGGTTTTTAACAAATGAGTTTGTTTAAAATCTTAAATGATTCTTGGAATAATTTTGATATGAGCATTTGTGCAGTGAGTTTTATTTTGGAAGTGTTATGTTTTCTTCCTTAGGAGGCTAGAGGTGTTTAGATTTATTATGGTTATATGTAATCCTATAAACTTGTTTTAAAATGGGTGTTAAATTATTTAATTATAAACTTTGATGCTAAGGATTTTGAGTTACCTAATGGGCTATTCTAGTTATTTTTCTAAGCTATGCTTAACTAAATAATATGTGTTAGCTAGGTTAATTATTGTGTTTATATTACTCTTGTAAGGGTTAGTCGAGAGAGTAGTTACTTGAGGTAATGCTAAGTATAGAAAACAGCGTTAGATTTATAATATTTTAACTTCTCGTTTAAAGGGTGGCTTAAAGGATGTTAAATGAGTATTAACACACTTATTATTTATTGGATTAGGGCCTACTGACGTTGAAGGAACTGAAGCGGATCGAGATAAGTAGCTATGACCATGCTCCTACGCAAAGTTCTCTTGTGAAATAATCTCTCTCTCTCTTTTCAAACATTTCTCTTCTGAAAAATGTTCATTTGATTTTCATAGCTGTTGTGTTGAACATGGTTAGCTAAACTTTTGTACTAAAGTTAGAGATGAAGTTTAATGATTTAGATATTATTTTCAGATCAAAGTTGAAATTTATATTGTGAATTTGATCGATTGAATGGTTTTATTGTTGGATATTTTGATTATCTATATATTTATCTTGATTCATTATGATTTTCGAATACAGTGAATGCTTGAAAAAATCCCTGTGATATTCAAATGAGTTCGTGAAGGTTATAATCATCAATCGTTCATGCTTAATCATTAGTGACTATTTTTCTTGACCTTAAATGTTAAATTTTCTAATTAAACGGAATCATTATTTTAATTTAAATGAAGTAAATCGATCAAAAATAATATTTTAAATTATTAATTTAAATGAAGTAAATCGATCGAAAATAATATTTTAAATTATTAGACGGATAATTCCGTTTAATTAGAAGATTTTACATTTAAGGTCAAGAAAAATAGTCACTAATGATTAAGCATGAACGATTGATGATTATAACCTTCACGAACTCATTTGAATATCACAGGGATTTTTTCAAGCATTTATTGTATTCAGATATCACAACGAATCAAGATAAATATATAGATAATCAAAATATCTAATAATAAAATCATTCAATCGATCAAACTCACAATATAAATTCTAACTTTGATCCGAAAATAATATCTAAATCATTAAACTTCATCTCTAACCTTAGTACGAAAGTTTATCCAACCATGTTCAACACAAAAGCTATGAAAATTAAATGAACATTTTTCATGATAAAACTAAAATAAAATACCAAATCAACACTAGAAAACTAACCGAGAGCATAGAACAAAAGTGAAGAGAAAAAAAAAACCCCAATAACTCCCTGTGTCTCACTCAAAAGCCCCTTCGAAAAATAAAATTTGCTCTTCCTGTAAGTCAGCCATTCGGTTCAGCGTTCCACGGAAGAAAAGAAACAAAAAACTCCTTGCAGTTTCATCCAGCTCTATTTTCATACTCCAGTTCATGTTCAAGTCCCACTACGTTCAAGTCCCAAAGCCAGAAAATAGAATCCTTCTAGCCGAAAGTCCTTCTATGTTCAAAGTCTAGCCTCTCGTCTCCGTTTTGTGTCTTTTTCATCCTCCAAACGAAAGTGAAAACCTCCCTCTTGCAGTCTGTAGCTTTGCTCTGTTTCTTCCCCCTAAAAACAAAGCTGAAAGTCCCTAGTTTTTTCTTTCTCCCCTAAAAACAGAGCCAAAAGTCCCTAGCTTTTTTCACGTCTTTCCGCCTCCAACTCGCTGATTTTCCTCCTGTTATGTCAATCCGGGACTACTACTTGCATGCGACAAAAAGAAACCAATTTACTTTCTCACATCCATCCAAAGCAAGGAAAGGTTTGAAAATGTGTCACAGTAGGATTGATGGGGCTGTATACTGTCCACGAAGAGAGCATGTTGTCCACAAGGTTTGAGAGAGTTGATCAATGGTTTCTTCAATGGCTCTTTACCCCGTGTGTGTCCAAGATCCAAAAGCTAAAAAATTGAACAAGTTGAAGTGGTGTGGGCTCCATGTCCCATGAAGAAAAGAAATATTCGTCCATAGCCAACCCCATGTGCATTTGATTTCTTTATTCCATGCATGGGTCTCACATCCTTTATATATATGTGATTCTTCACTTGTTTATACATCCATAGCGAAAAGATCTCGTCTCATGTGCTTTTGTCTTATGTGGTGGTCAAACTGAAATATGTCTTATGTCAATAGTTTTATTATTGTTTGAACAGTTGTTGCTGTTTCTGATGGTTTAAAAGCATGGGAGATACTGAAGAAAAGGGCCCATAAAATAGACCTCATATTGACAGAAGTGGATTTACCAGCAATATCTGGATTCGCTCTTCGTACACTAATCATGGAGCATGAGATTTGCAAAAACATCCCAGTTATAAGTGTGATTTGCAGAATGAGGGCTTTGAGTATTAGAAACTGTATCTGACAATTAAGAAACTAACAGTACAGCTTCTGTTATTGCACAGTGATGTCTTCACAGGATTCAATAAGCACCGTTTATAAATGCATGCTGAGAGGTGCTGCTGACTATCTTGTCAAGCCCCTATTAGGAGAAATGAGCTGAGAAATTTGTGGGAGCATGTTTGGAGAACAAGCTGTATGTTTTATTGCTGATACTATTTATCAAAAAAAAAAAAAAGTTTTATTGCTGATACTTTGTCTTAATTTTTCCTTTGTTTTCTTTTGGTCTTGAAGATCATGAGCCTCTATTTCTCAGCCTTGATGTCCCTTTTGATCTATCAGTCAAAAGCTGGTGTAAATAATACCCAAGATGAGAGTGTTGCACAAGAAAAGGCTGGAGCTATATCTGAAAACAGTACTGCAAGCAACTGTTGAAATGGTGGTATGGCTTGTGGACAGAAAAATAATGAACTAATTGAAAAAGGAAGTGATTCTCAGGTTAGTGTTTTTAATTCAGTGTTTATGTTGAGAATGCACTGCTTGGTGATTGGATTAGTATGAAAGATTTGGGTTGTTCTTTCGTTCTTTTTTTTTTTTTTTTACAATTTATTTATGTGGTATATTATTCCCTTTCTTTGGATACATATTAGTGCGCTTTCTTTTCTTGGAAAAGTAATCTTCACTCTTTATTAACTCACTGGATATTTTTTGTGGGCATTAAATGGGAATGAATTAATTGATAAAATACGGAAAATGAAATAGAAAATTCATTAGTATTTCTAATTACAACCCAAATCCAACCTGACAAACTAAGTGTATAAAAGAATATGAAGAAGTAGAGATATTCAAGATTAAGTTAAAAAAATTAAACATAAAAAAATAAAAGGTTAAAAATAGCTCTATTCAGGTTGGTTAAGCCTGGGAACATGGTAGTGATCAAGAAAAATTTGGCATGTTCATTCTCATAGACGTTAAGTTACTTTAGATTGCTGATTAACCGTCAAGTTATATTGTGATTGCTTGATGTGTGCTTTATCCGGGGTATGTGTGCCTATTTTAAATGAGGACCAGTTATGGTTAAAAGAAAATTCCTCGCAGTTTATGGTGGATACATGAAGTTTCATATAGAGATTGCACATTTGCTATCTCTTGCATAGCTCTGAGACAAAGCCATACTTGGAAGAGAAAAGTGCCTCCGTGGAGAATATGAAGGGCTTCTTTTCCAATTGACGTAATTATAACATTTTACTTGAAATTCAATAGTGGAATTTGAATTTCTATAGGTTGTTGGAATCTCATGAAAATCTCTTAAGTTTTCACAAATCAGCCAATAGTGTAGGTTTTAATCTGTCAGCGTAGTCAGTGTTATTACTCCCTATGGTGTTAGAAACACGATTTTAATTATTTTTATTTTTAGAAACACTTTAGAGTTAAATTTCGATATACGAATAGCATGGTTAGGTTTATATGAATATTTAGGATTTTATAGTGTAAAGTTTATTGTTCACTTTTCCTAAGAAAATAATAACCTCGATACGTGCACGAAGTGCAATATTTTCAAAAGTATAGTGTGAAATGTCCAAATTAGGTAAAAGAAGTTTTATTTAGATACTTGACAAGATCTTAGTCATACTTAGTATTGGATATTTGGTATGACACCCCCAAATTCCGCTTAGGATTAGATGGACATTTGAAGTCTCAAGATATGCAACACAAGGTTACCTGTTCCTGTTCATGATATATAAAATGCATGTTCTAAACATGCATCTAGTATTATGCAATATTCGTAGTGGATAATTTTTTTTCTTTAGCAATATTATGCACCAAACGCGATCATGAGGAACTGCAAATATTAATTTTTAAAACATAGAAATTAATCACTAACAATTAGAAACATGGAAAAATACTAACTTAGAGCAAAATTACCATTTTACCCTCTATATGTACGAGAATGATCATTTTACCCGTAATTTAAAGATTTTGCATCCTAATTCCAAAAATAACCAAAATTTACATACCTCGTATAAAGTTTGTCGTAAACTCAAATATCAAATAAAAAAATTTAAAACTAAATAAAACCATAAAAACTCTATAGAGGCCAAAACTTGCATAGGTTTTTTCCTTGGCCTTTGTTACAATGCTTCCAATTTCAAAACTCATGATCAAATCAAATTTTTATAACAAAGATCTTCTTATCCTAAGTTTAAAAACATACTTAAAACATTCAAACTTTTTAACTAAAAAGTCAAACTCTTGAGTCAATTGATTTGATATATTTCAAAGCATATCTAAGAACTTCAAAAAATCTAACTCTTATTTCTAAAATGTTCATAACATATTCTTAAGAACAATCATGTTTTGAATCATGAACAAAAGTCATCAAAATCACTCAAACCATTCTTGAACTTTTCAGTTTCTTTCTAAGTTCATAAATGGATTTTTGTTTCTAACTTGTTTTCATCAACTTTTTGATCCATGAATTATAAAGATAAGATCTTCAAACCAAAACATCACATGGTTTAAAAATGTGTCCTAAAATAGATCTAAGCTTCAAATGCAAGATCACATGACTAAAAATCAACCAAAACATCAATTTAGCCAAGAACATCAACAGTTTGGCCTATACGAATATCTCATTGTAAAAAAATTCATATCTTTGAGTCTAATATCAAATATCTTCAAACTAATATTCTAACATGTATATAAGAGGTTATAAGAGGTTTAGGATCCTCCAATAAAATTATCAAAGCCATTGGAATAGGTTTAAACCACATAAAACTTAAAACTTTCTCCAAACAAATTTTTTTTTTTCCTTTTCCAGTTTCTAGGTTTTTAAATCTAAAATATTTTATCAAAACATTTAATCATGCAACAAATCCTCAACCAATAATCATATACACATGTTATTAATGCTTCATAAAAATTTCGGATCAAGATCTATCCATTAGCTTTGTCAAAAACTTCAAAATATAATATATTCTCCAGTTTATCATCCAGAATGACCTTTATGAGGTTTAAAAAATATTTAAATGATCAAATGATCTTCAAATTGAACAAATAAGGTATCCATATAAACTAAACTAGAAAATTGAACAACTTTCATGAAGGAAAATATGTGAAAAACACTTACATAAGCTTCGAAATGGGCATGCAAAAAATTTTGGAAAAGCTATCCGAGATAGTCTTTTGTTTTCTTTCTAAGAAATGTGGGAAAAAGAGGTAGGATGAGTGTGAAATGGGCTAAACAGCTTCTTGGCTAAGTGAGGGATGAAAGAGAGGGCTGAGAGTAAGCTTGAGTGTTGGTCTTGACAACCCAAATAAGTAGACAAAACTATCCCAAGATATTTCCACATAGCAAAGTGTAGAATTGAAAAAGTGAGGTAACCCTTTAGCTTTTACCTTTTAGAACCTTCTAGGCCCGTTTTGGAAAGATATGGTCAACCAAGTGGGGATGCAAAATTTAGCCAAGAAGTAATGCTAATGTGACCAAATTTGTGGGCCTTAATGAGCCTCAGCTGAATGGGCCTCAATTTAGGGTTTTAAGAGGGTTTTGATTACTATTAAGGCCTAAACCAAATTTTCTTAGTCCAATAAAAAATTCAAAGTTAAAAGTTGGATAATGATGTTCTAATATAAATTTGAATAATTAATAACATGTGGAAATAATTTATTTAAGCAATTAAATACAATGATAGATACCAATTTAGTTAGGATTTTGATGTCAACTTTAAGATTTGGATAAAATCGTTTAGGATTTCAGTTTTAACCATGATTTTGAGTTCTCAGTTGGATTCCAACCATAAAGGGTTTTGATAGAGTGAATATTTTTTGGTTTGGCACAATTTGATTAGTCGAATGAAATAAGGTTTTTGCTTAGTTGGCATGATCTCGCACCTTGATTCCTAGAAATCTATTAAATGTTTCTCATGATGTCAAGTGTCTCATACTATTTATCATATGTAGTTAAAATCTTGTCAAGTGTTTAAATAAAACTTCTAACCTAATTTGGACATTCCACATTATGATTTTGAGAACATTGCACTTGATGCACTTATCGATGTTATTATTCACTCCAAAAAAGTGAATAATAAATTTTGTATTGAAAAATGCTAAATATTCATATTAACCTAAAGTGAAAATCATTTACAGAAATTCAATCCTGAAGTGCACCTAAAATTAAATTCACAGTTTCAAACAGGCGTTTCATTTAAAAATATGAAAATAGGTTATTACGCTATAAAATCCTAAATAATTCACTGAGTCTAATGACGCATACCATAATGCATTCTGACACTATTAACTATCTCAAATAATTAAAATCGCACTTCTGGCATCATAGTGAATGATAACACTAACTATGTAGACAGACTAAAACCTATGCAATTAGTTGATTCGTGAAAACTTATGAGGTTTTCATGAAGTTCCTAAAGCCAATGAAAATTCTACTTTTGAATTTCTAGTGGGTTGTTAAACTTGGCACCATGAGGGACCATTAAATAGATTTTTGAACGAATCAAGGTGTGAAATCATGCCACCTAAATAAAATCTTATTTCATCTGATTAACCAAATTGTGTCAAATCAAAGGCGGTTTTAGCTTTAATAAAAGCCTAACTGGTTGGAATTCAATTGAAACCCCAAAACCTTGCTTGAAATCGAAATCCTAAACGGTTTTCTCCAAACCCTAACTGAATTGGTTTCTAGCAATGTGTTTAATCACTTGATTAAATCATTTTCATATGCTATTTAATCCATCAAATTTATGTTATGACATCATTATCTAACTTTTAAATTTTGGATATTTGATTGGGTCAAGAAAAATTGCATTTGGGCTTGAAGCATTCCAAACCCTATTTAAACTCAAAATTGAGGCTCATTCGATTAAGGTTCATTATGGTCCACGAATTTGGCCACCTTGGCATTACTTCTTGGTTAAGTATTCCACCCATACATGGCTGACTAGATCTATCCAAGAAAGCCCTAGAGTGTACTTGAAGTGAAGGCTAGAAGCCACCTCACTCTTCTCCTCCTACATGGCACCTTGGACAGAAATATAATGTGTTGGTTTTACTCACTGATTCCCATGTTAAAGACAACACTCAAGGTCATTCACAGCTCTCTCATCATCCTTCACTTGTGTAAAAAATAGTTCTGCCCATTTCACACTCATTTCATCCCTTTCTTCCACTTTTCTTGGAAAGAAAACATGACTATCTCAAACAATTTTTCTAAATCCCTTTCCACACCTGTTTCAAAGCTTTTGTAAGTGTGTTTTTACAAAGTTTCATTTATGAAAGTTGTTTCTTTTTTTAGTCTAGTTTGCGTGAATATCTTGTTTGTGTATACTATCTACTAGTCTGAAAATTCCTTATTTTCCTGTGCCTGCAATTCTCTCTCTGTATAACCCCCCATGCCTGCATGCATGCACGCAACCCTCACTCCGGTGCCCCTCGTCGGAGTTGATTTCATTTCCTCTCTCTGATCCCTTCCCCTTCCTTCCTTCCTTCCTTCCTTCTTTCTTTCCTCCCTTTCTTCATCTTCTTGCTTAGTTTCAATGACAGAAACTAGGCGTTTTACAATGGAAGTAAAAAACCTTCATCTTCTCAAAGGAAGGTGACAATAGTTTCCGCATACCGAAAGAAATAGGCAAATGGCTCTGTTTCTCCTCATCAACGGGGCGGCAGCTTCATGGGTGGTAAAAATGGTGGTGGAAGCCACCGAGTCTAGGTGGCGTGAGAATTTCTTCAAAAAACTATGGGTGGGTAATGGGGTCCTCACATTGCATCTCTTTAGAAACTCTAGGGATTGTTACCTTCTTCTAGAGGAGTTCAACAATGGCCAAAGAAGAGGCTCATTGATCATCCCTGAAGGCGTTAAGAGTTGTGGCTAGGAGGGGTTTGCCTATAATCCAAAAAAAGTGGTTGTACGTAAGGTGGTGCTCACTGAGGGTGCTACAAGTCGGGACGGGAAGTCGGCTTCATATGCTGTGGTCGTGTCTATTCTATAGTAGAGAGCAGCTCTGCTATGGCGTCGACGGAAGGAAAGTCTAGTCATTACCCAGCAGACATGGAGAGGCTTTCTGATAGAGATACAAAGCTAGGGAAAATAGATGGCATGGTTCTATCCGACAGGTGTGGGGATCATCCGAAGGCCTTGCAAGTGCAACTTTCTCTCAGGAAGATGGCTGGGGTGGTTACGATACACGTCTCCAGTGGTTCCCAGGCCACTGTCAACACAACCTCGACTCAGAAGGGGCCGGTGGGGACCCGTGACCCCTCGGCTAGCATCCTTGAGATCATCCCAACCGTAGATGACTGGTCCTTCACTTAGGCCAGCTATGAGGGAAGTCTCCGATAATTGTTTTATGCTTCTAGGTCTCTTTGAAAATTTGTTCAGGGTCCTGTGCACTGAGACGAAAGAGGTTGAGGACTCTTCTTCGGATGGGGGGTTCTCAGATGAAGGGACATCCTTACAGTTAGCATGTAAGGAGCTAGGGGCGGATATTCACTTAACTGATCTGTATGAAATCGAGGACATGCCTAGTCCTCTTTGTTCATTGCCACCAACCTAGTTCCTTGGGATGATTCGCAACCTAGTTCATCTTCATATTCACCAACGTAGCACGTAGTTTGTAATTAGGCTCTTTCTTGTATACTTCCTGTGTAATCAGGTTTTGCCTATTTACGTGGATCAATAAAATCTTTTTTTACCTATAAAAAAAATTCTTGTTTGTTCTATTTGATGGTCATATGATCAGTCAAAAGTTGTTTTAACTCTGAAAGGTTATTCGGGGCGACAAACTGAAGTGTCTTATATTTTGGAGTTTTTGACTAAGTTAATTGACAGATCTTGGTCCGAAATTTTTATGGAGTGTTGTTAACATGTGTATATAAATATTGATTGAGGATTTTTTACATGATTAAAGCTGTTAATGAAAGATTTTCTTATATCTACAAACTTAAAAACTGGAAGAAGAAAAATAGTTTCTGTTTTAAAAAAATTTAGATATTTTGTGGTTTAATCTTGTTCTAATGGTTTTGATTTTTTTATTTGAGAATCTTAAGCCTCTTATATACATGTTAGGATGTAAGTTTGAATATTTCTTATGCTAGTTTCAAAAATATGAATTTTTATCCAAGAGAGTATTCAGTTAGGCTAAAGGATTGATGTTTTTTGCTAGATCTATGTTTTGGTTATTTTTAGCCATGTGATTTTGAATTTAAAGATTTGATCTGTTTTAGGTGATGTTTTGATTTGAAGATCTCATATTTTTAATCCAAGGATCAAGTGGTTGATCAACTTATAAAAAAAAAGGATCAAGAGGTTGGTCAAAACTACTTAAGAGAAAAATTATATTTTTAGACTAAGTATGGAGTCGAGTGCTCCCAAGTGTTATTTTGTAATTTTTTGTCATTTTTTTCGATGATTCAAAGCAAAGTTGTTCTTAGGAATATATTGTAAATATAACAGCCCACTAGAAATTTAATGGTAGAATTTCTATAGGTTTTAGGAGTCTCGTGAAAATTTCATAAGTTTTCATGAATTAACCAATTACATAGGTTTTAGTCCGTCAACATAGTTAGTGTTATCACTCACTATGGTGTCAAAAATGTAATTTTAATTATTTGAGATAGTTAGAAGTGTCAGAATGTGTTATGTTTCATACCATTAGACTCAATTGATTATTTAAGATTTTATGACATAATAACACATTTTCATATTTTCGAACGAAACACCTGTTCAAAACTGTGAAATTATTTTTAAAGGCACTCAAGGTTGAATTTTCGTAAACGAATTTCACTGTATGTGTATATGAATATTAAGGATTTTTAGTACTAAGTTTATTATTCACTTTTTGGGAATGAATAGTTACCTCTATAAGTGAACAAAGTGTAGTGTTTTAAAATCACAGGATGGAATGTCCAAATTAGGTTAGAGAAATTTTATCTAGACACTTAGCAAGATTTTAGTAATACATAGTGAATAGTATTAGACACTTAGTATAATAGCCCGCTAGAAATTCAATTTTGAAATTTCTATAGACTTTAGGAATCTCATGAAAATATCGTAAGTTTTCACGAATCAACTGATCGCATAGGTTTTAGTTTGTCAACATAGTTAGTATTGTCAGGAATGTGATTTTATTTATTTGAAATAGTTAGAAGTGTCAGAATACATTATGATCTGTGACATTAGACTCAGTTGATTATTTAAGATTTTATGGCGCAATAATATCATTTTCAGTCAAAAAACGATACGCTTGTTCAAAAACACATTTTGCTTTTTTTGAGGTATTTCAAAATTGAATTTTGATAAACAAATTGCACAGTTATGTTTATATGAATATTTAAGATTTTACATTGAAAAGTTTATTTTTCACTTTCTTGAAGTGAATAGTAACCTAAATAGTAACACTTAGTGCTGTGTTTTAAAATCATAGCATAGAATGTCCAAATTGTTAGGAAAGTTTTATTTGGACACTTGGAACTATAAGATGGTTTGTGAAGGAATCAAGGTGTGAGATCATGTCACCTAAGCAAAATACTATTCACCAGATCAAAGAAAGTTTCAACCCTAATGAAACTCTAAATGGTTAGAATCTAATTGAAATACCAAAGACTTGGTTGAAGCTGAAACCCTAAACAATTTCCCCAAATCCTAAAATTGGCCTCTAAACTCTTTTTGATCTGATTTCTAGCATTATATTTAATCATTTGATTAAATCATTTTCACATGCTATTAATTCACCAAATTCTTGTTATGACATTATTGCTTTTAAACTTTAAAAATTTGATTGGGTCAAGAAAAATTAGATTTGGGCCTTATAATATCTCAAACCCTAAACAAACCTCTTTTAAAACCCAAATTGAAGCCCGTTTGGTTTAGGCCTACTAAGGCTCACTAATTTGGCCACATTGACAAAACTTCTTGAAGAAGCTATCTCCCCCACATGACAGGTCATCTACTGCCCTTGACTGCACTCAATAGTGTCTTGATGTGAAAGAGAAATTCACCTCATCAGCTTCTATATCACACAGCTTCTGCAAGTAGACATTGCTCCTCACTATTCTCCACTTTATGTCACATTGTCACCTCTAATTAAGGGTCCATATCTCTTCCTCTAGAAGTCTAAAGTTTTACAAGATACATTTCACTCCCTTTTATCACTTTTTCATCTCGTTTTTAGAGAAAAACCCAAAAGAGCTCTCTCAGGCAAATTTTTGGATCTTTTTGCGTGGTGATTTTAGACCTTTTGTAAGTATTTTCGCATGATAACTCATTCATAAAAGTTCTTCTTTGAGTGTAGTTTCCGTGGATATATTATTCATCTCATTTAGTGATCATTTGGTTGGTCAAAAGTATTTGTAACCATGTAAACGTCATTCTGAGCATAAAACTGGAGATTATGTTTTGTTTTGGAGTTTTTGACCAAGGTAATAGACATATCTTGGTCTGAATATTTGATGGAGTATTGTTAGCATATGTGTTTATCACTTTTCATTGAGGTTTTATTGCATGACTAAAGCTTTTGATGATAGATTTTCTTAGATATAGTGATGTAGGGGGATCCGAGACATATGATGTTGAGCTGTCAGATTGCACCTTGATGGTGTTGAGATACCATGATTTGGCAGATTAACGCAAAGGCGGGAATTGATTGTGATATGTTCCTCATTGGGGTCGTTTTGAGTGTGTTTCAGTCTTTTGGCCATAACTTTGGCTACGGGTGTCGGAATTGTACATAAGACCTCAATTCAGAAAGCTCTTTTTAGCGTGCACGCTGCCTTTTTTTCGACCTCAAATTTTGTTGTTTTTCCGTCCGAATCACTAATTTTAGTTATTTTTTACTATTTATGGTAATATTTCGCTTGTCAGTTAGGAAGTCATTTTAAATCCGATTTGGGCCGAATTTTTTGCAGATTGTTTATTTTATTTCGAATTTCAATTTAGAGTGATTTCCAAGATTTTTCTATTTTTGGCAAAATTCGGATAAACACGATTTTTGGCTATAACAGTCCGACTTGTGGACTGATTTTCATTATTGTTTGATTTTATAATATTCCGTTAAACCCTAGAGACTTTTCTATATGGTTTTGGGCGATTTTTCTCCTGTGAATCATCTGTTGGAACTAGCCTGCAAGATAATCTCTATTCTGTCCGACGTCATATAGAAACTTGAAAACTGTAAGTGAAAAAATAGTTTTTATTTGGAGAAAGTTCAAATATTTCGTGATTTGATCTTAGTCTAAAGGCTTTGATATTTTTATATGATGATCTTAAGTATCTCATTTTCTTTTAGGATGTTAGTTTGAAGATATTTAGTATTAGTTCAAATATATGATTTTTCTATGTAAGAGGATTTCGGTTAGGCCTAAAATTTGATACTTTTGGGTTAGATCCATATTTTATTGATTTTAGCTATATGATTTTAAGTTTGGTAGTTGGATCTTCTTTAGAACACATTTTTATTTTGAAGATCTCATCTTTTTAAGTCATGGATCAAGTGATTGATCAAAACTAGTTAAGAAAAAAGTTTCTATTTTTGGACTAAGAAAACAGAAGATGGTTTAAAAATGGTTTAAACTGTGTCCTAAGGAAGATCCAACCATCAAATTTAAAATCACATGGCTAAAAATCAATAAAATATAGATCTAACCCAAAAAAATCAAATCTTAACATCCTATCATGAAATAAGAGATTTAAGATCATCATATAAAAATATCAAAGTCTTTAGAGTATGATCAAACAACGAAATATTCAAACTTTTTCCAAATAAAAACTATTTTTTCACTTCAAGTTTTCAAGTTTCTATATCTAAGAAAATCTATCATCAAAAGCTAACCTTTATTCATGCAATAAAACCTCATTAAACACTCATAAACACATACTAACAGCATCCCATAAAATTTTCAGGCCAAGATATGTCCATTAGTTTGGTCAAAAATTCTAAAATATAATATACTCTCCAAGCTCACGCCTAAAATGACATTTTCATGGTTAAAAATACTTTTTACCGACCAAATGACTATAGAATGAGATGAATAATATATCTAATAAAACTATACTCAAAGACGAACAACTTTTATGCAAGAGTCATCATGTGAAAATACTTACAATTGGTCGAAAATCATCATGCAAAAAGATCCAGAAATCTGCCCGAGAGAGCTCTTTTCAGTCTCTCTCAAAGAATGGAGTTAAGAAGTGATGAAAGGGAGTAAAATGTGTCTTGCACAACTCTAAACTTCTAGAGGGGAGAGGTATGGGCTTGAATGACCCTTGATTGGGGGTAACTATATCACATAAAGAGAATAATAGTGAGGGTCAAGAACTGCCTCCTGCAGTTTTGATGGTGATGAGGTGGATTTCTCATTTACATAAAAAAACTATTGGGTGCAGCCAAAGGCAGTGGATTACCTGCCATATGTGGGAGGAAGCTTCTTCAAGAAGTTTTACCAAGGTGGCCAAATTCGTGAGGCTTGGTGGGCCTCAACCAAGTAAGTTTCAATTTGGGATTTAAACGGGGTTTGTTTAAGGTTTGAGATGCTATCAAGTTCAAATCCAACTTTTATTGGTCCAATCAAATTTTCAAGGTTTAAAAAGTTGGATAATGATTTTATAACAAGAATTTGGTGGATTAATAGCATGTGGAAGTGATTTAATCAAATGATTAAAGACAATGCTAGAAATTGGATCAAAAAGGGTTTGGAGGGTAATTTTAAGGTTTGGGAAAATCGTTTAGGATTTCGGTTTCAATCAAGTTTTTGAGGTTTCAATTGGATTCCAAGCATTTAGAATTTCACTAGGGTTGAAACCCTCTTAGATCTGGCTCAATTTGGTTGATCAGATGAAATAATAGTGTTTTGCTTAGGTGGCATGATCTCACACCTTGATTTCTTCACAATCCATCTCATGGTTCCTCTTTGTGCCAAGTGTCCAAAACTATTCACCAAGTGTGGATAAGATCTTTCCAAGTGTCCAAATAAAATTTTCCTAACAATTTGGACATTTCACGCTGTGATTTTAAAATTACTGCACTAGGTGCTACTATTGAGATTACTATTCACTCCAGAAAAGTGAAAAATAAACTTTCCACTGTAAAATCCTAAATATTCATACAAACCTAACTGTACAATTTTTTTTTTTATTAAAATTCAACTCCAAAATGCCTCAAAAAAAGGAAAAATACATTTTTGAACAAGCGTATCGTCCGAAAACTAAAAATGAGATTATTACATCATAAAATTATAAATAATCAACTGAATCTAATGGCATAGACCATAACATATTCAGACATTTCTAATTATTTCAAATAAATAAACTGACACTATAGTGAGTGATAATACTGACTATGCTGACTGACTAAAACATATGCGATTAGTTGATTCATGAAAACTTACTGAGTTTTTACGAGGTTTGACTCTGTTTCGAATGTGCTTCCAAGTGTAGAAGTGTCAAGTTGTATCAAGGATAAGTCCAGGATAGTATTCCACAGGGATAAAGGGATATCAAAGCGTATATGAGATGTTTGAGTAACAAATGTGTCGATTATGAGAGATGAAAATAAGATTAAAATGCAATGCAAAAAAATCGAAGTTGAAATTTGAGTTTCTAATCAAAAAGGCAAATTAACAAAAACTTGAGTTGGGTATGAGACTCTCTTTATTTCAGATCCTAGATAATTTTCTCGATTAACAATCCAATCAAGGCATTGATAAATGGAAGATAAAAAGTTGTGCTCAAGTTTTGCAATATTTTTCTAAGGGATTCTCTACTTTACTAGCCAAACACACATTAACAAACAATCGAGAGAAGTCTTGATAATTTTCAAGCTTTTGTTGTACCTTACATCAACAACAAAACAAGATCAAGAGCTGCAATCTATTTTCAATTTAGATCCGACTAGTAATATAGTGAAATCAACATTCAATCACAAAATATTGCATTAAACTAGAACATAAAATAAATTAAGTCTCATTCCACAACCCAAGTTTTAAAAATTAGCTACACATGATATTTCTAACAACAAAAATAAGTCTAAGATGAGTCATGACAAAATCTGAAAGCAAAAGAAATCTAAAATAAAAAAAAAAAAAAGCCGAAAGCCAAAAATTAACCAAGAAGAAAAGCCACCTCCAAGATGATAGACGAAAAAAAACGTAAAGACGTTGAACTGCCAAACGAAAATGTAAACTGTAGAAAAATAATCCAATGCCGACAAGCAGCACCACGCTAACTCCACCACCCAATAAATCCAGAAAATCTAAAAACAAGTAAATGAAACCGGCTGCCTAAAATCTGAACCGAAAGAAACTTCAAATGAAATAAAATTGCTGCCGACCAAAATAGTCTGTAAACGAAAAAAGAATGCAGTAAATGCTGCCGACTAGTAGCTGTCTCAAAGGAAAAGAAGAATAAAATTCCAAGCTATTCTACCGCAAGGTCTAAACGAAAAGTAAAGTAATAAAACTAATGTGTGAAAGACAAATAGCATGCCAAAAGGCTACCAAAAATTCCCACCGTCTGGAATGAAAATGAAATAAAAATAAAACTGCTGTCCGAAGGTATCTCTGAAAACAGAGTGCAATAAGACAAAGAATAAAATGAAGCCGGCCAGCTGCCTGCTACCAAACGAAAAAAAAAAAAAAAAAAAGTAATAAAGCTAAAGACTAATCTACTGCTGCTAGAGTCTAAAATGAAAAGGAAACCAGGTGAAAATAAAACGAAACCAGCTGCCACCTAAAGGTCTGAAAAAGCTCAAAACCGAAGGAATTAAAATGCTAAAAAAAACTACCGAAAGATCAATCTGTATTAGGAAAGAAAAGCCAAAGAAAATAAAATGAAAACTCTGCTACTTCTCCGTCTAAACGAAAACAAGAATAATAATGTGTTAAAGACAAAAACCAGCTTGCCGAACGAAACAGAAAGAATAAAGGCAAAACTTTGCTGCTGCTGTTGCATCGAACGAAAAGTAAAGAAGAAAATCCAAGCTAAGCTACTGAACTCCAGCTTAAACGAAAAAAGAATGAAAGAAGGTCTACTCTGCTGTAGCCGAATGAATAACAAAAGAAGCAGAGAAATAATAAATAAAGACTTCCGCCCAACGTCTTCAACGATCCAGCACATATCCATGTGTTGTTGTAGAACCAACAAAAGGAATAAAACCTGCTGTCTTCAACGTGCTTCCATGCAAAAGCTAAAACCGAATCCTCAATGCTTCAGCAGTCAGCATCTGATCTCCATTTGGTGCCAGCGTGATCTCTTCTATCAAAGTTGAGGGCCAGATGTTCTGCTGACCTGCTGCACGTCCGAGTGCTGCCATCTCTCAGCTTCACATGCCAAAAGCTGCTTTCCAACAAAATGATGCATGAGCTGCATTGCTCCTGCTTTCCGAGTGTGTGCTGTCCGTCCGTGTGAGTTTCCTTGCTGCAGGTTTATTGATCTCTTCAGCGTGCGTGAGTTTCTTTGCTGCAGCTTACAGCTCCTTTTACATTTATTTGTGACTTGTCAAGAATGTCCCTTTGTTATAATATTTCTCTATACTCAAAAAGGGATGTCAACAACTCATGTATTTCTTTAAAAAAATAATTGCCCTGCAACGTATAAACATGATATGAGAAGAGTAAAATTAAGATATTTATTTTGACGTAAAACAATTGCATTATCAATCTTTTTAAGCACAAAAAATATCAGAATTTATCAATGGAATCAAGTATCATGATCTACTACATAATTAAGTACTTAAATCATTTTTTTATTAAATAATTTATTCACTTAAGTAACTTAATAATGCAGTTTTAGCGCTTCATCAAGGTTCCTAAAGTCTATAGAAATTTCACTAGTCTCCCACCTTTTGAGATTTCAGTCTTCTGAGACCCGTAATGTAATCGTAGATGTTTATTCTGTTAAGTATACATAGATTATGTTTTAACTATTTGGGATATCATAAGTTTGGTGCATAGTATTGCTCAAGAAAAAAAAATCTGCTACAAATATTGCATAATGGTACATGCATATTAGGAACATTGCATCTTATATGTCATGAATAGGGGGTATATAACTTTGTGTTGCATGTCCCGACATTTCAAATGTCCGTCCGATCCCAAGCAGAATCAGGGGGTCACACTTGGCACCATGAGGAACATTTGATGGATTTCAAAGAATCAAGGTGTAAGCTCATGGCACCTAAGCAAAAATCTTATTCCATCTAACCAATTAAATTGTGACTCCTCCAAATTCTGCTTAGGAGCATATGAACATTTAAAGCATCAAGACATGCAATACAAGGTTACCAACTCCTGTTCCTGACATATAAGATGCAACATTCATAACATGGATCTAGCAATATTCAATTTTCTCAACAGATAGTTTTTTTTCTTTAGCAATACAATATACCAAGCTGAAAATATCTCAAATACTCAAAACATACTTTATACATAATGACATACTAAACAACTCAGATAACAATGCTAGTTCAAAATGGTTATGATCAAAAGAATACTGGAGATTCAACTCCATAAGTACAAGTAGTAACCTAAGTTAACTATTATGCTATCATCGACGTCGCAACTTCGCTTAGTCGACCTGATCCAGTTGGTGAATTCTCGGTTCGGTCTTATAATAAGATCTACCATTTGTAGGAGGATGGGAGATGGTAGTTGAGACTATCACGGTGAGATTTTATTTTAAATCTCATCAAGTTAACAAAAAAACATCCACCAGCTGTAATTGCATTAACACGCGCCACACTTATTGTGGACCCCACGTGTTTTACGTGTCACAGTAGTTCTGTGTCATGTTGATGGGAACCAAGGTGAAGCTAGCCTTAAAGATCATTTGCAAGTTCCAGATGGGCCAATTACAAGATCAAGAGCCAAGAAGATCAAAGAAGTAATGTAAAGATTGGTGCAATCCACTTGGGATTGAGCTAACAAGAGCCCAACACTCAAGATGGGCTTGAAGAAATGAAAACCAGTTTTGATCAACCTGTGGAAGATATGACTTAGAGATAGGGCCTGTTGTTAAGCCTTTCAATTTGTTTAAATGATTTTTATTATTAATTTAGAATAAGTGAGTTTAAGGAATAAGTGAGTTTAAGGATGCTTAGTCCATATATGTCTTATTTCTAATGACTAGAGTTTTTGAGAAGGCCTCGTATTTTGGCCAAGGATTTGGAAGTAGGGTTTTAGAATTTACTGTAGAGTGACATTGTTCATGCTACAGTACTCGCGGCACTATTCACTAGGATTTTTGGGGATTGTTTATTTAAATCGCTTGTAACCTCATTTGAGGGGGGCAAACAATATTGAATTTTTATTGTGAGTTGAGTTATCTATTCTTGTTCTTCTTGAAATTTTGAACTTATCAAAGGTAAATCACAACCTTTGTAGCGTTTCACCTTTGTAATTTGGGTTCTTGAAACGAGTTTTTCGACGGGTTTAGATTTTAATATAATCTATGTTCTTGAAACGAGTTTTCAACGGGTTTAGATTCTCCATCCATTGATTTGATTTGGCTTTTTTGGGTGAGTTTTTCAAATTGATTGTGGGTTCAAGGAATTCCAATTCTGCAGGTTCACATTACACGTAGTGTGTGTGTCAAATTCACTATGGACCCCATATTTCTTGTACCACACTCAGTGAGTCCCACAAGAAATGAAATATGGCTCCATCAGCATTAGTGTCTGGCGCACTCTGATGCCTGGCTAGTTAGGCCCCCGTCAGCTATCATTTGACAGCATTTCACCAACTCAGGAAATTTCACACTTATTTAGACACTCCAACGTGAAATGCTCTAAGTTGGCAAAAAGGCCTAATTAGTTGGTCACCGGAATGCTCTAGGCACTAACACCAATGGAGCCACATTTCATTTCTTGTGGGGCCCACAGTGAGTGTGGCACACGAAGTATGGGGTCCACAATAAGTGTAGCACTTGTTAATGCAATTACAGCTGGTGGAGATTTTCTGTTAACTTGATGAGATTTATAATTAAATCTCACTAAGGTAGTCCTAACTATCATTCTCCCCCCCTCCCCGCATGGTAGATCTTGTTACAAGATTTGAAGAAAAACCGTGAATCGACCAACTGGAAATGGTCAACTAAGCGACATTGCGACGTCAAAGATAATATAGTAGTTAACTTAATTTACTACTTGTACTTAGAGTTGAATCTTCATTACTCTTTTTATCACAACCATTTTGAACTAGTGTTGTGATCATGGCTATTTAGTATGCTTTTATGTATGAAGTATGTTTTAAGGCCCCGTTTTTATTCGGAAAGCGTTTCATCTCATCTCATTGTTATAACTTTCTCAAATTCCTACGCAAAATAATATTCTAACAATATTTTATTAAACTTTTATCTTTCATCTAAAATTATCTCATCTCATCTCGTCTCATAATCCAAACTAGCTCTTAAGTATTTGGAATATTTTCAGTTTGATGTATAGTATTGCTAAAGAAAAAAACTATCCGTTGCGAATATTGAATAATTCTATATGCATATTAAAAATATTACATCTTATATGTCATGAATGGATGCAAGTAACCTTGTGTTGCATGTCTCAAAGCTTCAAATGTCAATCCGATCCCAAACAAAATTTGGGAGCATCGCATGGAATATTTTAGAAGAAAATTTTAGTTTAATCATGAGTTTTGAAATTGAAAAAATTGCAACAAAAATCAAGAGTTTAGCCTATGGATGTTTCAGCCCTATAAATTTTTTGATACTTGTGAATTGTTTTAAATTTTTTGAAATTGATATTTGAGTTTAGGACAAAATTTACATGGGGTATGTAAATTTTGGTGATTTTTAGAGTTAGGATGCAAAATCCTTAAATTTTGAATGAAATGATCATTTTCCCACATGTAAAGCGTAAAATCGTAATTTTACTCTAAACTAGTATTTTTCCATATTTCTAATACTTAATGATGAATTTTATAACTTTTAGAATCACTATTTATAGTTTCTCATGTTTGCGTTTGGGTTCTTATAAAACGTGAAGGTCAAGGTAAGTTAACTTTTAACTTACTATCAGTTTACTCTGTGTGTAATGAGTTAATGAGCTACAGTTTTTGTATGTATGTTATGATATATGTCATATCATGCCATTCATTACATGTTCATTTATTACACATGATTTATTCTGTCACAAAATATTTATTTGTTATACAAGATATTCTGTCACATATTGCTATATATTGTAAGTATATGATATTATATATGCAATATGTTACCCGTATGCCATGTTATGAAATAATTATCTGTTACACAGTATAATCTATCTTGTATTACTATATATTTCAAGTATGCCATGTTATGTATGTCATATGTTACACGTATGCCATATCACGCAATATTCATTATTACATATTAAGCTATGTTATAAAATATTAACTGTTATATATTATGTAATGCTATGAAATTCTTATGTCTCAAGCACATCATGTCTTTCAACTTACATTCATATCACGTTATGCTACGTCAAGGCTTCTATCCTTTCGTTTTCATGTCAAGTTTTGTGTTGAATACAGTGTGTATTTCAAAAACAGTCATGTCAATCAACTCATGTCTATCATGAGTGGAACTCTTTTGTTTACGCTGAAGTGTCTAAATTAATGTGAAATTTCCTTAGTTGACAGTATAGTCAATAGGTTGCAAATGAGGCCTAAAAAACTGGTCACCAGAGTGAACCAGGCACTAACGCTGATGGAGTCATATTTCATTTCACACGTGTCCACAACAATTGTGGCACATACATTACATGAGTCCACATCAATTATGGCACGTATAATACGTGTGTCCACAACAAGTGTGTCACATGTGTTAACGCACTTACAACTGGTGCAGATATATGTGTTCTAATGTAGTAATCGGCATGACACATGGATCAAAGGGACCCGTGTAACACCCACATGGTCACGTTTATCAAGTTATCGAACAAGATTCCAAGTTCATGTATTTTAATTTCATGTAGTTCAAGTTGAAATACATATATTTTACGTTCACATGTCAAGTCAAGTTTTAGATCAAGTTCATGTCATGTCAAATCAAGTTCAGTTTATGTTTTAGTTTAAGTTACGTCAGTCATATCATATTATGTTAAGTTATGTTATCCTTACTTATGACTTTAATTATGCATTCATACTTTTACTTCCATACTTGAATCATTAGTATGTGTAGAAGTGTTTTGTTAACATGCTAAGATTATTACAAATCTCACCGTTGTAGTTCTAACTACCATTCCCCTCAAATGGTAGAGCATGTCTCAGGATCTGAAGTGCACTGGTGTTCGACCAGTTGGAGACAATCGACTAGACAACAGTATAACTTGGAGCTCATAGCATCCCTGGATGAGTTGCGCAAGCTCCTCGATGGATAGCCTAGTAGTTGTCTTAGTTTACTACCTATACTTAAGGAGCTTGATCTCCAACACTTTTATGATTATAACTATTTTGGACTCGTGTTGTAATCATGGTTGTTTAGCATGTCAATATGTATGAAATATGTTTTAAATATTTGTGATATTTTCAATTTGGTGTGTATAGTATTGCTTAAGAAATAAATTATCCATTGCGAATATTACATAATACTATATGCATGTTATGAACATTACATCTTTTATGTCATGGATGAGGACAGGTAACTTTGTTTTGCATGTCTTGACTCTTCAAATTTCCATCCGATCCCAAACGGAATTTGAGGGTGTCACAGTAATATCACAAAAGGATGAAGCATGCTTCCGTTTGGGTCAAAAACTGCCAATGCATGAGGCTGATGATGTGGGTAAACACATTTTACTTTAGCATCATCTTATATTATATTCAGTGGAAGCATCTAACTTTTTGAACATCTCTAGGACTGGTGGTAGATACCTACAAGAAAAAAACTCTTGACAAGGATTCAAAACCAGAAAGTCAAAGAAGGGAGGATTATATCATTAATGAGGCATTTGATAATAGTTACGTCATTGTCAACTCCTCTAGAGAAGCTGCTAATTGGATTGGAACATTTCGCAACTATCCAAACTGCACTGGTAAAGGCATAGGGGAGTTTGATTCTTCACTTCACCTGGATCTTTCCTTGAAAAGATGTCGTCCTAGTGGCTTTTGGAATGAACATGCTGAGAAAGTTCTAACTCCTCAGTCTTTACGTAGTTTTAGTTTCCTTTTAAATACTTCACTAGGAGTGACTCATTATTAGGTCCTTTCAGAAATTGTTGAATTAGCACTAGTGCAATTTATTTATTTGATAAGTTGCTGTTTAGCTGTGCATATCTTGCTTAATTTCATCAATCTATAATTACTGCGAGTGGCTGGATCAAATAAACCAAGAAGCATGTAGGTTATGTTTAGAAGATGAAGATCCACGTAAAAGTTATACATTGTGATGAGGGCCAATGTGTGCGCAACCTTTCAATATGATCTGTTTGCTTTTCCTCTATTATTTTTGGGCTAAGGAAGGTGGTCTTCAATTTTGTGAGAATTTATTTATTGGGTTTTATGTACTAAAAGTGGTCCTTGCCAAGGTTTTGAATGCCATGTCGTACCGGACCGTACCACCAGTATTTACCATGCCGAAATAGTGATTGGTATAGGAGAGGTATGTGTTTTGTAGTGGGTCAAATACTGGTGGTAAAGTGTGTTTCGATCAATGCCAGCCAGTTTTTAGTGTACTAGCCAAAATTAATGTATTTTTGTAATTAATGTAAAAATCCAGACTTTTTCTTAATTATCACTCCAATTCTCATGTCTAAATACTATTTTCTTAACTTTTTTAAATCCCCTTTTCTTGAGAACTGAAAGTCAAATCCATACTCCACTTTTCTTGATGAAGATGAGTGATTATTTTTCAAATAGTTGGATTGAGAACTTAAAAGTATTATTGAATTTTATAAATATGTGTTTTAACTTTTTAAGACTTACATTGATGTTATTTTAAATATAATTTATACATATATAATTAATTTATCTATATATAAACTATATGAAATGGTATTGGTATCAAAAATTTTGTTCCATGCCTTAACCGAAATGGCCACAGAACGATATTCAAAATGTTAGTCCTTGCAAGTACACTAACAAGTACTACAAAAAAAAAAAAAAGAGCAAATTGGGCTATTTTTATTTTCGGCGACATTAAAATTATTGGAAATAGTCATTCTTATTTTAGACAAAATGTTGTGGCTATTCTTAAAGACTTTTTCCCACGAGTTTTGGTTGCCGGAAATAGTCTGGCTAAATATGTCATCTTAATAACTTATTACAGTGATTCAAATTTGCCACAATTTCAGTCGCCGCTTAAATTTACTTATTATCGCGACTTCTAGGCTGCAATAAGCCAATTTAAATCCCCTCCTCCCCCCGAATTCCCCACTTTCCCCCTCTCTATCTCGCTCTCTATCTCTGAGGTTTAACAATCTCACAAATTTCCGCCATCGCTACCGATGCTGTCTTCTTGTCGACCTCGGTCAGTTTCTCATGCTCTCTCTCTCTCGGATTGTAGCTTAACATTTCTCGATCTATTACTGTCATGGAGTCCACCATTTCTCTCCCTTTTCTCTTTGATTTTCTTTCCGTCGGCTACCAAAAATGTTTAATAACCATTTTATTGTGATTGTAATTAAGGGATTTTCAATTTTAGGGTTTGTAATCAAGGGATTTTAGGGGTGAACCTATATATTAGCTGTTTATTTGGAAGAATCGCTTGTAAAAATGTTTAATAACGAGACTTTTTCGATATTTGGTTGTGCTATAACCTCATTTTCTGTTACTGCATCAATAGTTTTGTTCATTTGTTTGCTAGGATTAAATGACTCCAATCTGCTTGTAAATAATGTTGAAAGTGGAAGAAACCTACACCGGCAAACTAATGTTTTCTTTGCTAATTAATTGAATTTTAGGCATTGGACCTGAGCATACTGTTTACGTATTTAATGTGTGTTAAGTAGGCGCTTATGCTTATACCACTGGAATTATACCACTGGCAATGAAAGATCCTTTCAACATCATCCAAGAGGTAAGGCATGAGGGATATTAGCGTCTCTGTACCTTCCATCCATAACTTAAAAAAAAAAAAAAAAAAAAAAAATAGAATCTACAAAGTCTGACATGTATATATGCCCTAAACTCCAAACATAGAGTTTCTTCTTCTTCATGATTTTAATTAATGCACTCTTGATTGAAAAAAAAATGGAGCTATAATTCATGCATCCTAGTCATGATTATCTCAATGTCATTTACCTAGGACGTTCTCTTCTATTTAAGGGACAATAGCATATCACACATCAACATGGCAACTATATATATATATATATAACTTTATAATTATTTGTAAATTGATAAAGAGGTCCTTATCAATGGAGAAGCTGTTTGCATTTTAGAATACATCGTGCCTACCCATGGGATTCAGTGCAAATCAGTCCCCAGGTTTGAAATTTGAGTTGGCAACCATTGATCGTAGTAGAGAGCACTGGTGGCTTTTAGCCAAGGGATTTGCAATGTCAATTATTTTTGTTTCATTCAATTTGTTTGCTTCCTCTTGGGTGAAGCTATGATGTTTAACTTTGTGTAAAAAAATGGAAGGAAAAAAAAAAATAGATATGAAGAACTAGTTTTTAGCTAATTGTGTATTTTTACATTTGTTTCTCTTAGTGGTCCCAGGTAGAAGTGAAAGATGCTTTCAGTATCATCCTAGACTCCAAACAGAGAGTTTCTTCTTCATGTGTCATACTTGGAAATCTACAATGAGGTGAGCTTCTTGGTTTGTGATGGCTTGGATTAAAATTCTCACTATTTTCCATAAACCTATCCCATGGAGGAAGCCCAGCCCATGTGTACAATTAGAAAACACTTTTTTTTCAGCCCTTCCAACTTTTGAACCAACAATTGAACTTCAGTTTAGCTTGGTACTCCAATCCTACGAGTTGTTGACTTTGGTATGGCCATCCACCTTCCAACTTCTGTTAGGTTGACTTGAAGTGCTCGTCTTTGAATTTGAATGAAAAAAATAAGTTGTGTTTGCTTTTAGTGAGAAGGAATCTGTACAACTTGGGGTTGATTAGATCATATTCTTAATTTGGGATTGTAGCTTAATATTCTTTGCTTCAGGTTTTTTGTGTACATAAATAGAGAGATACATAAGGTGGGGAATTTGGTGGTGGAAGTTGTTATAGTTGGTTGGATTTAGTTGGTTTAATAGATAGGAAGACACTTGTGGGGGGAGAGGGAGGGAGGGGTCCTCCTCTCCACCATTTTCAAATGCCTTGCTTTTATTTGGAGGAGGGTTTTGAATTAATGTGTAGGGGGAAAGAGGTGGCAAAGTAAAAAAGGGTGTTTGGTGGGTGCTGGTGGTACCACAGAAGGGATATGATTAGGTAGAAGAAAATAGCACAAAATGTGTACATAATGACTTTGTTTAAGTAACTAGTCATAAGGGTTGAGATCATTTTTATTTTATTAAACCCTCCTACTATATATCCTAAAGAATATTCTCTGATTGAGTCTTATCATTCGGATTTTTTTTTTTGTCTTTGGGATGTCCTCGTCACCCTTTGTCCACATCCTCTATTACCTATTATGCTTGTCATAATTTGTTTTATTTCTATCATGACATTTTTTATTCACGTAATATCTAAGATAAAAGTTATATTGTAATTGATATTTTATGTTTTTATATTTTTGTACGGCCTTGGTTCGTAAGGAAATCTAGAATGAGATTGATAGAATAATTGGGAAGACGAAATATATTTCTCCTATTCCTATCCATCTAAATATCTATTCTCCAAATGGTGTGTTACTAATTTTAGTTTTGTTGTCAACTTTTTGGCCTTATTGTTATTTGGGTTAATTTGTTATGATGTCCATGGAGTTCTACTAGTAAATTCTGTATATTTTGTATGTGCTTTGTGGGAAGTTATGTTATTATATTGTAATAATGACCGACCAAACCACTTGAACATATTATATTAGATCTAGCTGCAACTATTCTTCTTATAAAGGACATCATATCCCTAATGCTAAACATGTTACTCGAACTTTACAAAGATGTTAACAAAAAGGGTAAATATTTGTTTGTCAAACATTTATTGATAACGACATAAAATTCAAGATAAATACTCTATTTTATTAAAAAAAAGTAGCTTGTGAACAAATATTAAAATAAATTAGTTAAAAAAATATTAATCCTCTGTCATATTTATTTAGTTAAAAAATAAATAAATAAAATAAAAAATATCATGACTTGATTTCGGCCTGCTACCTTTGTTTTCAAACTGTGATGCTCAAATTCATCTTGAAGACCACAAAAACCAAAATATCATGAGTAAAACAGGACCATGAGTTCATGATGGTTTGTTTTGAAGAGAAAAAAATTGAAACTATCCGAAAAACGTAAAGAAGATGTGAATGTTTTAGGGAAAAGATTAAGGTAATCAACATTTGGTCGACAATGTAGATGAAGCTAATTACAATGTAGAGTGTCCCCAAGAATATATTTTCCTCGAGTGATTGGGACCTCTTGGAGCATAGGCTTGACTTTTATGATAGCTTAATTAAACGACGGTCTTGGTGCTTAATCTACGGCCACGGGTCTCGAGAACCAAATGGGCCAAATAATTTTGTTGTCTGTTTGTTTGTGGTGAGTTTACTATTTTACTTGAGTAATGACCTATCCTTAACATGGCCCATTTTTGTCTAGATCTTGAAAAACCTCGGGTTGCAGTCAGTGGCCTTTCCTTAACGTGGCCTATTTTTGTCTAAATCTTGAAAAACCTTCAAGCCCAAGTCTGTACATGATGGGGTTTGTTAAAAATGGATTTTTTTTTTTTTTCAGAGATATGGCAGGGAAAGAAATATGGATAGACATACAATTATTTTTTTTATAATTCTCTATATAATTATTTTTATATTTTTGTTTTAAAAAAAAAAAAAAAAAAAAACTTCTTGAGGATATGAGATATCCCCTCCACTTTATGTACAGCTTGGTTTTAAGATATGCATACAGTACAAAGACAAGTAAAATGGCTAAAAACCTTCTTCTTTTTTTAATGATGCTTCTTGTTAAAAAAATGGTATTGTAGCAACCTCTATGAAAATTAAGCTATTTTTATTCTGTTTCGGGATAAAGCTATTGCTTAATCGGCTCTAATAGATAATTTGGTAAGATCTATGTTTAATAGGTGTTGGGAATAAAACCCAACACCTATGTTTATGGAGTTCCATTTTTTTTTCATTCTTCTATAAATTCTCAAACTTCTAGATGGACAAGAGTTGGACGCAAATCACTGATAGATTTGGATTTAGGGAATATGCTAAAGGAGTTAAAGAGTTTTTTACCTTAGCGGTCTCAGGCTACAAGTGAGGCAATCCGTTGCCCATGTGTCCAATGTTCAAATAATCACTTTCGACCAATAAATCAGAAAGAGAGACACTTGTTCATTAAAGATATTAACAAGAATTATACGGTGTGGATTTTTCATGGTGAGGAAGAAAATTTAATCATAAGTGAAGATGATGATGATCTACATGATCCCAAACAAGAGGATGACTTCATTGATGATGTTGATGTTGTGTTACGAGAAATTCGGACTGGAGAATTTCCTAATGTTCCCATAACTGAGTCATTCCATGCTGAGGGTTTACCATCAGTCGATATTAATTCATCTCACACTTTCAATCAATTGTTGGCTGATTCTCAACGTCCTCTTTATGAAGGTTGTACAAAGTATTCTAAACTATCATTCACTGTCAAGTTACTGCACATTAAAACACTTGGTGGTTGGAGTGTAAAATCTTTCGACATGCTTTTGCACTTGCTAAATTCGGCTTTTCCCAATACTCTTTTGTCAAACTCATATCAAGAGTCACGTAATTTGGAAAAAGGTTTGGACTTTACTTACAATAAGATACATGTTTGTCTGAATGACTGCATACTTTATTGGAATAAAAACGTTGATAAAGATGAATGTCCTAAATGTAAACTCTCTAGGTGAAAATTTAGCAAAAGTAAGAAGAGACGTATTCCTCAAAAGCTTCTACGATATTTCCCGTTAAAACCAAGGTTGTAGAAATTATTTATGTCACAAAATACAGCAGTTGATATGCAGTGGCACAGGGATTAGCGAGTCATTTAGCAGGGGATTCTAAGCCATCCTGCTAACTCTGAGGTGTGGACAACATTTGATCAAGAGCATGCTTGGTTTGCAGAAGATCCAATAAATGTCAAACTTGGTTTAGCTAGCAACGATTTCAACCCATTTAATAATTTAGCTAAGCCTTACAGCATATGGCCCATGGTTCTTGTCCCTTACAACTTGCCCCTATGGTTATGCATGAAAGATCCATTTTTTATCACTTCACTCTTGATTCCTAGACCAAGATCACCAGGAAATGAAATTAATGTCTATCTTCAACCTTTGATAGATGAATTGATTGATCTATGGGATAATGGTGTTGGTACATACGATGCAAAGGCCAATGAGACCTTCCGATTGCATGCACAATCAACGACTTTCCTATTTATGGAAACCTTTCCAGGTGGAGCATTAAGGGGAAGATGGCGTGTCCATCGTGCCAGGACCAAACAGATTCTGTGTGGTTGACATATAGTCGAAAATATTATTACATGGGTCATCACCGATTCTTGCCATTAAGCCATATCTGGAGAAAGAAAATACTATTTTTAATGGCAATACAAAGCATCGTGACCCACCTACTGTGTATTGAGAAGATATACTCATTCAACTCCAAAATATTCCTAATGCAAATTTTGGTAAAGCCATAAAAAAAAAAAAAAAAAAAAAAAAAAAAAAAAAAAAGAAGCATACTATAGAGGAGTTCAATTGGACCAAAAAAAGTATCTTCTTTCAATTACCATATTGGTCAACCATAAAGATTAAACATAATCTAGATGTAATGCACATTGAGAAGAACATTTGTGACAACATCATAGGAACTTTGATGAATATCTTTGGCAAAACTAAAGATCATCCTAATGCACGTTGTGACCTTTTCAATCTCAACATAAGGAATGAGTTACACCTTATTCAGGATGGACAACGCATTAGCATGCCATTGCATGTTATACGCTGTATAGAGTTAAGCGGACTGGTGATAAAGGATTAGAATTGTATAATTAAGTTGTTTAAATGAGTGATTTATTTTATCAAATAAGGATTGAACACTTAATTATGCATCAAATTCTAATATTGAATGTCAAATTAATTGATGCCAATATTTTTGCACATCAAAGTCTCATATTTGCCCTTGAAATACTTAAACTATAATATTATTTCATTTATATATTGTAGGGCATTTATGGAAGGAAAGAAAGAATGAGACCTATGAGAAAATAGAGAAATTGATTATGGTTTTATGGAATCTCATCTAATAGAGATCAAATGCAACATCATTCGGATCACACCAGCTCACACAAGCTGCTACAGCAGGAGAAGAGAACTTACACATGCAGCAACAAACCCACTCGGGCAGCACGTTACAGTAGACTCACACATGCAGAAAAGTGCAAATACAGCAGCCTTCGGACAGCACTCATTCGAAATGCACACATGCAGAAAACATGGGACCAGCTCACACATGCAAACCAGCATGCAATACACATGCAGACCAGCAGAGCATTCGGATTCACACATGCAGGAACACAGCACATTGCAGAAAAAAGAGCAACCACTCACACCAGCTCACACATGCTGTACAGCAGCAGAAAGACACCCATTCACACATGCAGGAGCACATCACACAAGCTGCTATAGTAGGAGAAGAGAACTCACACATGCAGACCAGCATGCAATACACATGCAGACCAGCAGAGCATTCGGATTCACACATGCAGGAACACAGCACGTTGCAGAAAAAAGAGCAGCCACTCACACCAGTTCACACACGCTGTACAGCAGCAGAAAGACACCCATTCACACATGCAGGAGCACATCACACATGCAGAAAAGTGCAAATACAGCAGACAACAGCCTCAAACGTGACAGCAACTCACACATATAGCAGAAAGACACTCGGACGTGCAGTAGCAGCAGAATTGGTTTTTTTCGAGTAGCTAAAAGTGCAGCAACAAATACACTCGGACAACAGCAGAATTATTCTTCTTTCTGGATGTTTGAACGTGCAGCTGCAGGAGATCACATGGGAAGACAGATGGGCTCTTTATTTTTCAACTTGTTTTTATTCGGCTGGAGGTTTTCATTTCCTGGAGTTCGGTAGCTCAATTTTTGGGGTATTCTTGCTTTGTTTAAGACAGAGTTCGGTAGCTCAGTTTTTGGGGTATTCTTGCTTTGTTTCAGACAGAGTTCGGTAGCTCAGTTTTTTGTTGTTGTTAGTTTTTAGACGCTAGGCAGCTTGGAGTTTCATTTCTTCTTCCTTTAATTCTTGAGACAGGAGGCAGCTGGTTGTTATATTTTCTTTTACTTCTTGTTTTCGTTCTTGTTCGGTGAAGCAGTAGAGTCTTTTAGCTTTTATTTTTCTTACTTTTAGTTGAGTAGCAGTGGGCGGCAGTTTTTGATTTTATTTCATGCTTTTCTTCTTTCATTCCAATAGACGGATAGTAACGTGGTAGTTGAGAGTTTTTAATTTTATTTCTTTTCCTATTTTTCTTCTTTACGTTTTTCTTTCGTCTAGCATTCTGGAGGTGGTTTTCTTCTTGGTTAATTTTTGGCTTTCGGCTTATTTTTATTTTAGATTTCTTTTGCTTTCAGATTTTGTCATGACTCATCTTAGACTTATCTTTGTTATTAGAATTATCATGCATAGCTAATTTTTGAAGCTTGGGTTGTGGAATGAAGCTTGATTTGTTTTGGATTCTAGTATAGTGCAATATTTTGTCGATAAATGATGATCACTCTATATTACTAGTCGGATTTGAATTGAAAATAGATTGTGGCTATTGAAAATAGATTGTGGCTCTTGCTCTTGTTTTGTTGTTGACGTAAGGCACAATAAAAGCTTGAAAACTATCAAGGCCTCTCTCAGTTGTTTGTTAATGTGTGTTTGACTAGTAAAGTAGAGAATCCCTTAGGAAAATATTGCAAAACTTGAGCTTAGCTTTTTATCTTCCGTTTATCAATGCCTTGACTGGATTGTTAATTGAGAAAATTATCTAGAATCTAAAATAAAGAGAGTCTCATACCCAACCCAAGTGTTCGTTAATTTGTTTTTCTTAAGAAACTCTAATTTCAGCTACGATTATCTTTTTTCATTGCATTTGAATTTTATTTTCATCACTCATACTTGATTCATTTGTTACTCACAAATCTCTTATACGCTTTGATAACCCATTGTCCCTGTGGAATACGATTTTGGACTTATCCTTGATACAACTTGACACTTCTACACTTGGAAGCACATTCGACCACGAGTCAAGTTTTTGGCACCGTTGCCGGGGACAACTTGTGCTTATTCGAGCATTCCTCTACTGCTGAGAGGACGTTGTGGAGCTGTGAACCTTTTCACAGCCTGGGTGACATCTAATTTTTTTTCCCTTCTCTCTGTTTATTTTTCATGGTCTTTGATTATCTACTCTTGTTTGTATGACTAGTTGGACTAGAGACCATACATCTCGACTGTTTAGGATAGAATCATTGACGTTTTTTAGCTCTGCATCATCTTCTGTAAAATCATCATCAGACACTGATAGCATCATGGCTGAAAATGAGCATCATGATAGGGAAGTGGAGAATCCAAACAGGACTCTTAGAGAATATCTTCAGCCTGTTAGGACTAGTACACCTTCTTGCATCATTTTACCTATTAATGCAAATGCTTTTAATTTCAAACTCTCCCGATTCCATTGTTACCACACTTTCATGGTATGGAATCTGAAAACCCCTATTTGCATATCAAAGAGTTTGAAGAAGTGTGTTCCACATTCATGGATAGAACATGCACTGATGAGGTCATAAGATTGAAACTGTTTCCATTTTCCTTAAAAGACAAGGCAGGCTAAGACATGGTTGAATTCTTTAAGACCAAGATCCATTGGGACTTGGCAAGAAATGCAAATTGAGTTTTTAAAGAAATTTTTTCCCATGCATAGAACCAATGCTTTGAAAAGACAAATCATGAATTTTTGCCAAAAAGATGTGGAAACATTTTATCATTGTTGGGAATGATTCAAAGATCTTTTAAATGCATGTCCTCATCATAGATATGAGAATTGGAGGGTCATTAGTTTTTTTTATGAGGAGTTGCAACCAAAAATGAGAATTTGTGGAGACCATGTGTAATGGAGCGTTTTTTAACAAAGAACCTGAGGAAGCCTTTGAATATTTTGATTATCTAGCTGAAAATGCACAATCATGAGATACATCTGATGTTAATGATAGGTCAGAAAGTTCAAGGACAATTTCAGGGGGTGGGAAATATAATCTGAGAGAAGTAGATGATTTGAATACTAGGTTGGCTATGATTTCTAAGAAATTAGAAACCATAGAAATGAAGAAAGTGAATGAAGTACAAGCTGTACCTCAGATTACCTTGAGCTGTAATATTTGTGAGGGCCAAGGGCATTCAACTAATGATTGCCCAACCATTCCTGCCTTTAAAGAAGTTCTCTTGGATCAATATAATGCTGTTAATATGGTTGCTAAATCTTTTTTAGCTCCTTATTCCAACACTTACAATTCGGGATGGAGAAATCACCCTAATTTCAGTTGGAGGGGTGAACAAGCTGCTTTACCTGCACCCAACATAGCTGGTCCTTCACAAATTGTACCCTACACTACTCCAGGAGGTCCAGGACCATCTGAATATGCCAACCACATGGTCCCAGCTCATAAAAAGAACCTTGAAGACAATTTCCAGCAATTATCCACCAACTTCCAGCAGCTATCCACCAATTTTCAGCAATTCATGCAAAGCCAAGCTGCTATCAATAGTCAAAATTCACAAGCCATTGCTGAGATTCGAGGGTCAGTCACAAGGTTGACTACAACCATGAGTGCTCAATAGAAAGGGAAGTTCCCTGCACAATCTCAGCCTAATCCCCAAGGCCAAAACCACAAATTTCAAAGTGTGGCAGGAGATTCAAATGTCAAGCAAGTCAAGGCTATTACAACCTTGAGAAGTGGTAAGGTGATTGGCATTCCAGCTCAAGAGGTAGAAAAGAATGGTAACACTTCTAAACCTCCTTCTGAAAATGAGCACATGATCCTTTGAAATCTGAAAGTGTCCCAAGCACTACACTTGCACCTTTTCCTCAAAGGTTAGCCCCTTTGCACAAAGATAAGCATCACGCTGAAATTCTTGAAATTTTTAAGCAAGTTAGGATTAATATACCATTGTTAGATGCTATTCAACAGATTCCTACCTATGCTAAATTTTTAAAAGATTTATGTACCGTAAAAAGAAAATTGAATGTGCAAAAGAAAGCTTTTCTTACTGAGCAGGTTAGTGCTATTATCCAAACCAACACTCCTCCCAAATACAAGGACCTAGGATCCCCTACCATAGCTTGCATGATAGGGAGCTCAAAAATAGGCCAAGCATTATTAGACTTAGGTTCAAGTGTGAACTTATTGCCTTATAATGTTTATGTTCAGCTTGGATTGGGTGAGTTGAAATCTACTTCTATCACATTGCAGTTGGCTGATAGGTCTATTAAGATTCCTAGGGGTGTTGTGGAAGATGTTTTGGTTCAAGTAGACAAATTCTACTATCCAGTAGACTTTGTCGTACTCAACATGCAATTGACTAATCATTTTACTTTTCAAGCACCTGTTATCTTAGGAAGACCCTTCTTGGCTGCTTCTAATGCACTCATAAATTGTAGAAGTGGAGTTTTAAAGTTGAGTTTTGGAAATATGACCTTGGAGGTAAATATTTTTAATCTTTGCAGGCAACCGCAAGAAGTTGAAGAAGTTCATGAAGTGAATTTGCTGGAAAATTTCATTGATGAAAACTCTGCACGTTACTTTCAACTTATTGATTCTTTAGAGAAATTTGAAGAAGATTTGAAAATATTTGATAATAACTCATCTCTTGTTTCCTCAATAGGTCAGCAAGTTACACCACCATGGAGGCCAAAATTTGAGCAACTTCCACCATTGACATCAACCCTCAAGCCTTCGGAGGAGCAATCCCCAACTTTGGACTTCAAACCTCTTCCATTGGAGTTGAAGTATGCTTTCTTAGGACCACAAAGCACCTTCCCTGTGGTAATTTCTTCTCACTTAACTAGTGAACAAGAAGATAAATTACTAGATGTGCTTAAGAAGCATAAAAAATCTATTAGTTGGACAATGGTTGATATAAAAGGTATAAGTCCCTTGGAGTGTATCCATAGGATTTATTTAGAAGATGAAGCAAAGCCTTCTAGGGAAATGTAAAGAAGGTTAAATCCCACAATGAAGGAAGTGGTTAAAAGTGAGGTGTTGAAATTGCTTGATGTGGGTATCATTTACCCCATCTCGGATAGCAAGTGGGTAAGTCTCATTCATGTAGTTCCAAAAAAATCCGGGCTTACCATTGTTAAAAATGAACAAAATGAATCGATTCCTACAAGGATTCCTACTGGTTGGCGCATGTGTATAGATTATAGGAAGTTGAATGCCGCCACTAGGAAAGATCATTTTTCTTTGCCTTTTCTTGATCAAGTGTTAGAAAAAGTTGCTGGACATGCCTTTTATTGTTTCTTAGATGGATTCTCCGGTTACTATCAATTAGAAATAGCACCAGAGGATCAAGAAAATACCACCTTTACTTGTCCTTTTGGTACTTTTGCTTTTAGGAGAATGCCTTTTGGTTTATGCAATGCACCAGCAACTTTTCAAAGATGCATGCTTAGCATTTTTAGTGACATGATTGAGAACACCCTAGAAGTGTTTATGGATGATTTTTCTGTATTTGGTGATTCATTTGAGAGTTGTTTAACCAATTTACAAGCTGTTTTGACCAGGTGTGAAGAGAAGCAATTGCTACTTAATTGGGAGAAGTGCCATTTCATGGTACAACAGGGCATTGTTCTGGGACATATCGTTTCATCTAGAGGACTTGAAGTAGATAGAGCAAAAATTGAGTTGATTTCTAAACTTCCTACACCTAAGTCAATAAAAGACATTAGATCTTTTCTTGGACATGCGGGTTTTTATAGGAGATTTATCAAAGACTTTAGCTCTACTTCTAAGCCTCTATGTAAGCTATTGATGAATGATGTAAAATTTGATTGGACACCCGAGTGTCAAGAAGCTTTTTGTCGGCTTAAAACTTTGCTAACCACTGCTCCTTTTCTTCAACCTCCTGATTGGTCACTTTCTTTTGAAATCATGTGTGATGCAAGTGATTTTGCTATAGGAGCTGTTCTTGGACAGCGTAGGAACAAACTTCCTTATGTCATTTACTATGCAAGTAAAACTTTGAATTTTGCTCAAAAAAATTATTCTACTACTAAAAAAGAATTACTTGCTGTGGTATTTGCTTTAGAGAAGTTTCGTGCATATATTCTTGGTTCTCCTATAGTCATCTTTACTGACCATGCAGCTTTCAAGTATTTATTGACAAAGAAAGATGCAAAACCAAGGTTGATTAGATGGATACTTTTACTCCAGGAGTTCAATATTATCATCAAGGACAAGAAAGGAGTAAAGAATGTGGTAGCCGACCATTTGTCTAGGCTCACAGTGGCTAAAACTGAACAACCGACACCTGTTCTTGATTTTTTTCTTGATGAACATCTTATGTTAGTTGAAAATTTACCTTGGTTTGCTGATATAGTAAATTTCTTGGTGACAGGACAAACACCACCTCATTGGAACGCTCAAGATATACGGAAATTCATGCATGAGGTGAGATCGTTCTTCTATGATGACGCTTACCTTTTCAAGTATTGTTCAGATCAAATCATTAGGAAGTGTGTGCCCAATGATGAAATTTCTGGTGTCTTAAATTTTTGCCATACGGAAGCTTGTGGTGGGCATTTTTCAGCCCACAAAACAGTGGCCAAAATTCTTCAAAGTGGATTTTATTGGCCAACCATGTTCAAGGATGCCTTTAGTTTTTGTAAAACTTGTGAACCTTGTCAGAAATTAGGAGGAATCACTAGGAGAAATATGATGCCTATGCAACCCATACTAGTGATTGAAATTTTTGATTGTTGGGGGATAGATTTTATGAGACCATTTCCTTCTTCTTATAGCTATTTACACATTTTGCTTGCTGTTGACTATGTTTCTAAGTGGGTTGAGGCAGTCACTTGGAAATCTAATGATCATCAAGTTGTTTTAAAATTTTTGAAAGAAAAGATTTTGCAAGGTTTGGCATGCCCAAAGCCATAATCAGTGATAAAGGCACCCACTTTTGTAACAAGCATTTCTCGGCCTTAATGAAGAAGTATGGTATCCATCACAAAATCTCTACTCCCTATCATTCTCAAACCAATGGATAAGCTGAACTAGCAAATAGGGAGATTAAAAACATTCTTGAAAAACCAGTTAATCCAAACAAGAAGGATTGGTCTTTGAGATTGTCTGATGCCTTGTGGGCTTATAGAACAGCCTTTAAAACCATTTTGGGCATGTCTCCATGTAGACTAGTGTATGGTAAGGCTTGTCATTTGCCTATAGAGTTGGAACATAGAGCGTATTGGGCCATTAAGCAATGCAATTTTAACATTGATAAAGCTGGTTGTGTGAGAAAATTGCAGTTGTCTGAGTTGGATGAGTTGAGGAAGGATGCCTACAACAACTCTAAGTTGTCCAAAGAAAGAATGAAGAACTTCCATGACAAACACATCCAACGTAAGATTTTTGAGCCTAATAAAAAAATGTTATTGTACAACTCTCGGTTACACTTGTTCCCTGGTAAGTTATGGTCTCGATGGAGTGGGCCTTATGTGGTACAAACTATTTTTCCTCATGGTGCTATAGAGATAATGAATCCTATCAATGGTAACATTTTTAAGGTGAATGGTCAAAGGCTCAAGCCTTTTATTTCTAACTTTGCACCTGAGGAATCTACTCTACATTTGCTTGATCCTAATTGATGGTTCTTGATCTATCCATATCTTTTCATTGTTTTCTTTTGTTCTTCAGTTTTTATTTTTTTATTTTGGCTGCATTCCTTTCAAAGCTATCCAGGTACTTCCTTTTCATCTTTCCTTCAGTTTTTCTTTGAATTTTCGGTTCTTCTTTTAGTTGTTTTGCCCCTTAACTGCTCTCTTTGTATAAATTCTTTCGTTTCTCTTGCATCATTGAGGACAATGCTACAATCTAGTTGGGGGGTGGAAGAGAATTTATTTCTCTGTTTGCATGCCTTAGACATATTTTGGTCCACTTAAAAAAAAAAAAAAAGGAGATTTGTTGAGGTCATGGAACATGTGGAATGTAGTGCAAATAAGAATATATGTCAAAAGAGGGATTTATCCATTTTATTTAGTTGTTAAACCAAGGAAAAGATGTTAAAAGTTTTGCTAAAACACACACAACACATACCCGGAAGGTCTAGAAAGACTACATTAAGTCATTGTTGGTTGATTTACACTTCAATTGTTTGAGACTCTAATGAACCATATCCTAATGGCTTAGGAAGAAATCTGAAATGAATTAAATGAGAAATGGGACAAGCCAAGGATCAAAAAATAAATAAATAAATAAATAAATAAATAAAAGAGAGAGAAGAATCCTTTAGGTAGACTAGTGGTAAGGGCTGACTTGTGAAAGTGTGGGTAGGCGCACATTCATAGTTCCGATTACCCCACTAGGAAATCTAAAAACATAAAAAAACAAAAATTACATTTGTGTAATGGAAAAGGCTGCCTATTACTGAGGTCCTTACAAAAAAAAAAAAAAAAAGAAGTAGGCGCCTTTTAAAGTGTAATAGCGTGAAAGCCGCCACTACAATGGTTTTGAATTAGAGTAAAACCATGTGGTTTTCTCAGATCGGTTGTTGAAATTGAAACTGTTAATGTCTCTTGGTAGTCGATCTTGGAATTCTAACCCCATTTCCATGCACTTGAAAGAAAGCAAGCTTTGTTACATGTAATTCCCTTGGTTGATTAACTAAATTGTGTATAAATCTCTTAGTTGATACAAAATTCAGATTAATCTATCTCCAGTGTTCTTAAACTCAACAAGTCTATTTCATGGTATGTGATTCTCGAACTTCTTTTGAAATTGTAGTTGGAAATCTCACGTTTGCATGAATTCATTCACTTTATTTGCTAGAGTCTAGCAAAAAGCTAGTTGGGGGGTGTGATAAAGGATTAGAATTGCATAATTAAGTTGTTTAAATGAGTGATTTATTTTATCAAATAAGGATTGAACACTTAATTATGCATCAAATTCTAATATTGAATGTCAAATTAATTGATGCCAATATTTTTGCACATCAAAGTCTCGTATTTGCCCTTGAAATACTTAAACTATAATATCATTTCATTTATATATTGTAGGGCATTTATGGAAGGAAAGAAAGAATGGGACCTATGAGAAAATAGAGAAATTGATTATGGTTTTATGAAATCTCATCTAATAGAGATCAAATGCAACATCATTCGGATCACACCAGCTCACACAAGCTGCTACAGCAGGAGAAGAGAACTTACACATGCAGCAACAAACCCACTCGGGCAGCACGTTACAGTAGACTCACACATGCAGAAAAGTGCAAAGACAGCAGCCTTCGGACAACATTCATTCGAAATGCACACATGCAGAAAACATGGGACCAGCTCACACATGCAGACCAGCATGCAATACACATGCAGACCAGCAGAGCATTCGGATTCACACATGCAGGAACACAGCGCATTGCAGAAAAAAGAGCAGCCACTCACACCAGCTCACACACGCTGTACAGTAGCAGAAAGACACCCATTCACACATGCAGGAGCACATCACACATGCAGAAAAGTGCAAACACAGCAGACAGCAGCCTCAAACGTGATAGCAACTCACACATACAGCAGAAAGACACTCGGACGTGCAGCAGCAGCAGAATTGTTTTTTTTTCGAGTAGCTAAAAGTGCAGCAACAAATACACTCAGACAGCAGCAGAATTATTCTTCTTTCTAGATGTTTGAACTCCAGCTACAGGAGATCACATGGGAAGACAGATGGGCTCTTTACTTTTCAACTTGTTTTTATTCGGCTGGAGGTTTTCATTTCCTGGAGTTCGGTAGCTCAGTTTTTAGGGTATTCTTGCTTTGTTTCAAACAGAGTTCGGTAGCTCAGTTTTTGGGGTATTCTTGCTTTGTTTCAGACAGAGTTCGGTAGCTCAGTTTTTTGTTGTTGTTAGTTTTCAGATGCTAGGCAGCTTGGAGTTTCATTTCTTCTTCCTTTAATTCTTGACACAGGAGGCGGCTGGTTGTTATATTTTCTTTTACTTCTTGTTTTCGTTCTTGTTCGGTGAAGCAGTAAAGTCTTTTAGCTTTTATTTTTCTTACTTTTAGTTGAGTAGCAGTGGGCGGCAGTTTTTGATTTTATTTCATGCTTTTCTTCTTTCATTCCAATAGACGGATAGTAACATGGTAGTTGAGAGTTTTTAATTTTATTTCTTTTCTTGTTTTTCTTCTTTATGTTTTTCTTTCGTCTAGCATTCTGGAGGTGGTTTTCTTCTTGTTTAACTTTTGGCTTTCGGTTTATTTTTATTTTAGATTTCTTTTGCTTTCAGATTTTGTCATGACTCATCTTAGACTTATCTTTGTTGTTAGAATTATCATGCGTAGCTAATTTTTGAAGCTTGGGTTGTGGAATGAAGCTTGATTTGTTTTGGATTCTAGTATAGTGCAATATTTTGTCGATAAATGATGATCACTCTATATTACTAGTCGGATTTGAATTGAAAATAGATTATGGCTCTTGCTCTTGTTTTGTTGTTGACGTAAGGCACAATAAAAGCTTGAAAACTATCAAGGCCTCTCTCAGTTGTTTGTTAATGTGTGTTTGTCTAGTAAAGTAGAGAATCCCTTAGGAAAATATTGCAAAACTTGAGTTTTGCTTTTTATCTTCCGTTTATCAATGCCTTGACTGGATTGTTAATCGAGAAAATTATCTAGAATCTGAAATAAAGAGAGTCTCATACCCAACCCAAGTGTTCGTTAATTTGTTTTTCTTAAGAAACTCTAATTTCAACTACGATTATCTTTTTTCATTGCATTTGAATTTTATTTTCATCACTCATACTTCATTCATTTGTTACTTACAAATCTCTTATACGCTTTGATAACCCATTGTCCCTGTGGAATGCGATTCTGGACTTATCCTTGATACTACTTGACACTTCTACACTTGGAAGCACATTTGACCATGAGTCAACTGGTTTCTGTAGTTGGTTGCACAATGTGAAATTCCCAGATGGTTTCACTTCAAATATCGCCAGATGTATTAGTGTACCTGATTGCAAAGTCTCTAGAATGAAAAGTCATGCTTGTCACATTTTCATGCAAAAATTATTTCTTACTTCAATTTCTAGATACTTACGCCAAGATGTACGATTGGCACTAACTGAGTTGAGCACTTTTTTTCAAAGAATTGTGTGCTAGAACATGTAGGATTGATGTCTTAGAGAAGCTTCAAGCTAATATCGCTATCATTTTATGCAAGATGGAAATGATTTTTCCGCCTACATTCTTCGATATAATGGTGCACTTAGCCTACCATTTGCCACGTGAGGCGCTGCTTGCAAGGCCAATTCAATATAGGTGGATGTACCCTTTCGACAGGTATTTTGAAAAATTCAAGAGATATGTTAAGAATAAGACCTACCCAGAAGGTTCAATAGCTAAGGCCTATATCCATGTAGAATGCTTGAATTTTTGTTCCATGTATCTCAATGATGTTGAGACTAGATTCAATCCTCCTGAACGTAATGTTGATGAAGGAAAACAGGGTGTACGAGATGGACTATCTGTTTTTTCACAAAAGGTGCCCCCCATGGATTTTGCATCACTTCACCGATTAGATGATGGCGTTTTCATAAAAGTCAGATGGTATGTTCTTAATAATTGCATAGAGATTGGAAAATACCTTAAGTAAGTAACCAAACTACTTACCAATTTAGTTTTTAAAGATACTGATTTACTGGTGTTGATTAACTAGTGTTGGCGTTTTGTCTAGTAAGCATTACTTGCAGGTAAGTGAAGAGTTTCCCGATAATGCCGATAATATCCATGCTGCAAAATTCTCAGACTGGTTCAAGTCACATGTATGCAAACTCACTTTTGATATTTTTGTTTTACGCCAAAACTTGTATTGTGTTTACTTTATGCGGTTCCTCGTTTGAACTTGTGATAGATTCAAAGGCTGCGTGCTGATAATCCTGGAGAATTTTCGAAGGATTTATATGCCCTAGCATGTGGTCCTGACCCTTGGGGTGCGTCCTATTCTGGTTGCATAAGCAATGGTATAAGATTTCATACCACAAATCGTGAAGAACATCGTCACACCCAAAACTCAGGTGTCATGGTCATCAGTGAAAAACTAGGATCCAAGAAGTTCGAGTTCTTTGGTAGACTAACAGATATTTTGGAAGTCTGCTACATGGGTTGGCATCGTGTTTACTTATTCAAATGTGAATGGTTTGACATCTCTGATTCCAAACGAGGGATACATGTGGAACAACATCTTACTAGTGTGAATATGTCTCGTGTAGCTTATAAGGACTACCCTTTTGTTTTGGCGTGCTAAGCTTCACAAGTGTTTTACCTAAAAAATCACAGCATCCATGGTGATTGGTATGTAGTGCAAAAGGTCATACATAGAAATGTTTATGACCTTCCACGAGAACCCCTTATTGAAGATGACGCATTTGATTCTAGCGATGATGCATACCAAGAGGATAGTTCTAACGATGCTTACGTGAGTGTCCATGTTGATGACATTCCACTGCAAACAGACATGCACAAGCCTAATGTAGAGCCAGAGCAGATTGATGTTGACACATTAGTAATGCAAAGGTCAAATTTGGATCACTTTGAGCAAGGTTTATCAAGAATGATACTAGTGAAGACAGTTCTAATGACAGTGCCGAATTGGAGAGTTGCATAGAAGAAAATAGTCTCTCGACGGAGGATGAGATGAACTAGACACTTATTTCTCTTGAATATAAGTGTTATTTTCAGTTTAGTATAATTTTGTGTAGGTTGCTTGAAATTATTAAGTTTGTTGTTTTTAAAAAAATTTAGCAAAATTTATTGGTATATTAACTGTCTGATTGCATGAATATGTCAACAACTGAAAGAGGCAGAGGTAGAGGTAAAGGCCGAGCATGCAATGTGAGCTATAATGGAGGTAGATCTCAAAGAAATGAAATTCGAAATAGAGTACCTATTGTTGCGCTTAGAGATGATGCATTCTCAAGCTCAGATGACTCAGCTGAGCAACCCGTCCTGAATGATATGCCAGCAGTCGATGTGCCACTAAGCACAAACCCGTCTGGTGTTAATCTAATTTTTATTGGTATTAATGTTACTTATTGTTTTATATTATATGCTTAACATGTTGGTTATTTTGATTTTTGAACTTAGTACCACCTTGCTAGAAGCATGGGCGAGGAGAAGCAAAAGGCATAGAATTTGAAAAGGTGCAAAAACATGGAAAGATATCCTTGAGGATAAAGGATGGTGAGACTGCACCTTGTTGTGAAAATGCACTCATTTTTACTACAAAAATTACATGGTTGGTTAAGCATTATATGGACTTGCGTCATGCAAGCTGGCACAACGTATCAGCTAATGAAAAAGGAAGAACTGATTTCAAGGGTTCAAGTAAGTATTGAATTTTATACATATTCAAATAGAGTATCGAATTAAGTTGCTTGATGTTTGTCTCTAGAATGACTTCATCCTCGATTGGACCAAGAAGAATCATCGTGATGCGGTTACGAAGACACTACGCAAGCGATTTAATTATATTCGCTATGATTTACATAGAACCTATAAGCAATATGATAGTAATGAAGAAGCACTTGCGAATGTGCCATTGTAGGTGACACCAGCCACTTGGATGAAGTTATGCGCTTGATATTGAAGTGAGAACTTCAAGGTAATTTACCGGTCAATACTTAATTAACGTTTTGTGGCATTTTTTTTATTAAAATAGTCATATAATCATCTTGAAGCCTCTATTTTTCTCATTTATATAATGTCTCGTGTGAGTGCAGCGAATGTCTGAATGAAATAAACTTAATAGGGAGAAATAACAAAACAATCATACAGCTGAACGAAGGTTATTTGTGCGGTTAATGGAGATGAGGGTAAGTCTCCATTTTGGTTGAAAGATACCTTAAGATTTCCTATATATATTCAATCTAAGTTGAATGTGATTTGCTTGTATTTGAAGTCTGGGAATGATGAAACTGTGGTTGATTTCTTTAAAGAAGTGAGGTAGTAAAAAAAGAAAGATAAATTTGTAACTCCCATGACGGAAGAGCAATATGTGACTATTAAATAAAATTCAGTGATTTTTAGAAAAAAATCGTCAAATAATTTTTAATTCTATAAGTACATATTATGATAACTAACATGTGTGATTTTGTAATGGTTGATAGGATAAGATGGCTACAAATATGTCAAAGTTGGAGCCTGAGAAGCGGACTAAGGAGGCTGCAATGACAATTTTCAAGGAAGTTTTGTGTCAAAAGTTAGGGTATGTAAGTTGGCTCGGCGAGATGGTTATTCTCGAGTCATCTAGACAAGCAACTAATGCCCGAATAGAAAAATTAACTAAATGTGCATAAAGGCATGAGAAAGAGGCTGCAGATTATAAGGGACAACTTGATGACTTATTGCAAGTCAAGTACAACAAAGTTATAGAGAGATATGAGTCAGAGAAGTAGACTCAGGGAGAAACAAGTCGAGTACGAAAAGTTTGAGTACTGCAAAGGTGAGATTTTGTTTTTGATTTACATAAATGCAATTAAATTCCCAGACATAGAATTCCCAGGACATTTCATTTTTTCAATGTTCATTCTTCAGGTTTTCAGCACTCATTTTTTATCCCTGCAATGTTCCGAATGAAGTGAAGGGCTTCTTTAGGCGTGAGTAAGTTGGGTGCTGCTACTTGAAATGTGAACAATAATCTGTTGCTATAGTGTTTTATTGTATACTTGTTTCTTCTAGGTTGATACTGCTTTAGTTTTATTTAGATTTTTTTTTTAAATCTTTTAAGCATGATTTGATTATTGCATGGTTTTTCAATGTTTTAAAGGGATCTCTACTGGCTCTTATTTGATTGATGTTTCTTATTTGTAGTTTGTGGTCATGATCGTGGAATGCTTATGGTCGTGGAGCTGCTGGATTTTTTTGTACATGTGGTTCATTTTTCACTTTGGGATGAGAATGAATTCGTTAAATAAACTCATGAAAGGGCTGCTCAAGTTAAAGAAGATCTTTGCCAGCTTGTGGTCTAGCAAAGGGGGAAATGGTGACAATAGTGGCTCAGATTCATCACTCCTAATTACATCAACAAACTTTAACAATATTGCTTATCATTAAATAAATTTGTAGTTTCATGAGTTCTTTTGGGCTATTTGCTTTTCTTATTGACATCAGCAAACTTCAACAATAGTGCTAATCGTTTATAGATTTTATAAACTTAAAAAAATGAACTTCATATAGATTTTAGACGAGGAATTTTGGAGTTTATTTTATACTTACTAGAAAAGAAAATTCATGAAATTCCCAATTAATTCTAGAGTACTTGTTAGAAAAAAGAAACATTTTATTTACTATGAAGAAGGAAAAGAAGCTCATTTGATTTGAGTGGATAAAAATCAATATAAAAAATAAAAAATAAATAAAAAATAAAAGAAGAAGAAGAAGAAGAAGAAGAAGAAGGGGGGGTTAAAAGGCAAAAGTCAAAAGCTGTGGCTAGAAGTATTTGCAACTGCCGGTGAAAACTCTACTATTTGTGGCGGCTAATTTTCACCGCAAATATCCTTATTTGTTCTAGTGAATTAGGCCATTTGAACCCCCACAAACAACAGTTGCTAATTGTGATCATCAGAGAGAGAATGGAAAATTTTCTGAGAACATGTTATCCAATATTTTTACTAGTTTTAGTTCTGATACTGCTGGTTTGATACAAAGTACACTAAAAAGTATTATCACTTTGGCCACTGGTCAATCTAGAGAATCTGTAGTTGCAAGTTCATGCCCTCAATGTAAAAGCATTTCCTGTGCCAGTTCTAGCGAAAGGTGTACAGATTAATACTCTAAGCACTGGCTTTGGTTTTGTACTTTCTCCGATTGCTTGCGCACAGTCTTGTCCATCACCAATGCTCAGTCCAGGTTTATTTGCCCCGTGGGAACCCTCCTTTCATATCAGTATCTTTTACCACTTAAGTCTGAGCAGCACCATGACCCACATATTCGAAATGCAATTAAAGCCGTGAATCAAACTATGCACAAGCAGGAACACAAATGTGCTTATCTAGATGACCGAGGACATATATCTCTAGCCACTGATCAGAGTGCAAGCGGTAGTTTCTGTAATGGTGGTGCAAGTAATCATAATAGCATTGAGGATGGAAGTGTTGGGAATTTGGACCTCCCAAATTCACCCCATAGGATCTACCCTTTGCAGGAATAACAAGAAAAATAGAGAAATAATAACAACATAAGAAATTTACGTGGAAACTCCAAAATAGGAGAAAAACCACCAGACCCAGAGAAGAAAATTTACTATGTGAAAAATTGTTACAATCACACAATTTTTCTCCTCACTATACTTACAAAGCTACCCCACTAGTAAAACTTTAACTTTACACCTCTTCCTTTTTCACAAAAGGCTAATAGAGGAATTTAACTAAAGTCAAAAGTTACTAGATAAGCTTTCAACTGGTACACTTAAACTAAGAGGCTAAGCCTCTTATTTATAGCTTAGGACCTGTGCCCTTTCCTTTAATCTCACCGATGTGGGACTAAAAAAGGAGCACAACTTCAACAGGAAGTACTTGTGGGAGTAACAGCAATGTTGATCGCATTGCTTTTGCCAAGGCTGCTTCAGAGAACAAGAATGAAGGTTTTCTCACTCCTAGGCTGCTCATTGATCAATCCAAAGAGAAGCGGCTCTAACCAAGTTTCACTTGAAGCGAAAAGAAAGGTGTTATGAGAAAGGTATGCTATGAAATCTTCCCTTTCGACTGCTACAATGTCCAACCAATAAAAATACCCACATATATTAATGCCAAATATAACTCAACAGGTTCGGTATGAGAGCAGAAGAAAACTTGCTGAACAGCATCCTAGAGTAAAAGGAGAGTTTGTTCGACAAGTACAGAATTATCCCCCACCTGCAGGAACTAATGGCGACTCCTTTGATGGCTAGCTATTAAACTTCTTACAGTTAAAATGACTGATATATTTTTGCATCATCCTTTGTCGAAGCTCGAGGAGCAAAGAGGAGACAGAATACAAGTTGTAACACCATTTCTGTGCTAATTTTCTCGTAGGATGTTGGACGGTTGGTTCAAGTTATTTTGTATCCGCTGTATTGTAGGGTTGTAATTTCTATACACCTTAGGAAGAGCCTGTTGAGTCATTTTTTGTTTGCTTGTTGATATGCAGATTTCTTCACTTAGAAACTTGAAAGATTTATTTGTATAGAAGTTATGGTTAATTCATCTTCTTCTTCCCACCTACTCTATTGTGATTTATTTTTCCTTCTGTAATGTTATATTTTGATTAACAAGGAGGGATCCTATGGGACAACCTGAATATGGGCTTCAGTTCAAATGGGTCCTCATGCTAAGCTTGGCAGCATCCTCAATGGATGACATCTTTCAATGCTTTCATGCATCATATGCCTTAGCTGATTTTTGTTGTTTTATTTTTATTTTTAATTAGGGATTTATTAAAATTAAAATAGAGATACAAGATTGAAGAGGTAGGGGTGAAGTGCCAGTCTGGAAAGAGACTCAGGTTTTTAGAGAATAGGGAGAGGAAAAGTTTTTTAGAGAGAGAAAAGAGAGTTTTAGGTTATTTTATTGTTTTAGGTTATTTTTTGTTGTTGAACATCAAGTTTGACAAATTGTAGCGAACAAGAAATGTCGTATAATTTCTTGTCCGCCAACCTAATCTAGTGCAAGACTCCCAACTCTCAACTCTTTAAGAATTTCCTTATGTTAAGCCCTGTTCCTCATTTCATAACGTTCTTGTTCCCAACAACTCATAGTTAGAGAGGAGAGTTAATAAATTTGCAATAGCAACAATGCCTTCTTCCCTCTAGATAAAGCTGGAAGTGCATAAACAATGGCTCGTACTTTTCTCCGTTCGTGTGGGTGTGTGCATATACACATACACCCTTTTGATGTTTTAATTAAACTTTTAATTGGAACGATTGAATCCCTGAGTGAAACTCTAGGTAGTAAAATGACTAGTAGGTTCCATTCTTACGAAATTCTACTGCACTGAAAAATAAAATAACAGTACCTAAATAAGCGAATAGTTTCAAGCCTAATAAGCGGCAAGCATCTATATATAGACATTTTGTGATAATGCTATTAAAAGTGGACACAACAAAAGAAGAGGTCCGCTTTGCAACAAAAGAAGAGGTCCGCTAATAAACACCCAAGAGCAGCTCTTTATTCAGTAGTTGCCATGTAAGGAAAAGTACAATAAGATAAATAGGCTTTACCACACACACAAAGACGATTCTAAGCATCCACACAGATTGAGGCTTTTAGTGGTCTTTTTAGGAAGAAAAAGTATTGGCATCAGCCCTTGTTTGGGGGCAGCCAAAACACACCTTACATGTCATGGAGTAAAAAGACCAAAAACACCCCACAACAAAACCAAGTCTTTTTTCTCCCTCTCTCTACCCTGTGTGTTGCCCAAGCCGCCCCCCCCCCCCCCCACGCCCCCGCCCCTCCTCTACCCCCACCCCTACCACCCGTGTCGACATCCTCTCCCCCACCCCCACCCTACGTCGGCATCCTCTCCCCCACCCGCAACCTACAATGCCATCCTCTCCCCCACTCATACCCCCTGTCGCCCATCTAGGCCAAATGAGAGGCATGGCTGAGCATGGAGAGGGCTGAGAGAGGTGGGGTGGAGTTGGTGGTGGCTGAGGGAGGCTCTAGGTGAAGGCTGGAAGCCGTGGGTGGCGGCATACGGCGGGGTAAGGGGCAGAACCCATTTCAGGTGAAAGCCATTTCGAGTCTGGAAATCGTGGGTGAGGGAGGCTAGAAGCCGTGGGTGGCGGCATAATCTGTGGGCTTGGTACAGCTCGACGGTGGGGCTGGAGGCTAACGACGGCGGTGGTAGTAGTAGCAAATTGTGTAGGAGAACCCATTTCAGGTTGAGAGAGGGTGCTATGCATTGGGGCTTCCGTGGAGGTTTGAAGGTGGCTGGAGGTGGTCGGCGTGATGGGGAGTCGAATGGTGGTGGTCGGTGGCACTGCAGGTGGTGCACGGCGGGGCTGGGTGAGGCTATGAGTTGAGAGGGAATCGGGTGAAGGGAGAGGGAACCGGATGGGGGAGGGGGAAACGGGATTTTGTTATTAAAAAAAAAAAAAAAGAAAGAAAAAAAAACACACTAACACGTAAGGTGTGCTCCGGATCAGCTGTGAACAGTGGCTGATCTGTAGCAAAGCTCTTTTAGGAAAAACTCTCATCTCACCCAGTTCTTTGTCCATTTCTCAACATTTCACTAAACCCTCCTCCATTCTCTACCAAATAGCTTCCCTTAACTTTAACCCCTTTGACAACTGGTTCAAGAGTCTTATGCAAAAGGCCATAGACGGAGGAAAAGTCCTTTTCAGAGATAAAAGGACCCGAAAGCAATCCCATAGTAGTAGAGAGAGAGAGAGACAGAAGAGTTGAGAAAGAGAGACAAGAAAGCCATGGAAATGACCATTACTGAAGAATAATCAACTCTGATTCAAAAGATAGAAGTCCAAAATCAGAATTATTTTCCGAAAAAAAAAATCCAAAGTTGGACATGCTGAATACAAAGAACCAAATAAATCAATGCTTCGTTAAAGGCATTCAAATTCAATTCGACCATATAAAAGCCCCTTAAGAACCAACATCAAATTTCCAAAGCTGAACTTGGTAAAATTTCCTAACCAACATCAAAGTCCAAGTTAGCTGCCTAGACCTCTCGGATCACAATCGGTCTCAGATGTGGGCTGGGATAGCCAACAACCATGGTCGAGGGAGTCTACCAAAAATTATAAGTCTTCTTTGCTTCATCTATAGTGAGTGGGTGGGAAAGTGTCGTAGTGGGGATATATACAAGCCAAAGAGGCTGGGAGGAAATGTTGCTTGGAAGGAGATGAGAGAGAGAGTAGAAGGAAGACCAGAAAATTGAAAAAAGGAAAGTAAGAAATGGGGGGAAGAAGACCGACGAAGAGAGAGAGAGGGTGCTTTCGAATTACATGAATCTGCCAATAGTTGATAATCAGATGTAGCGGATGTACAGGAAGGTTGTGGTGGAAAGCTTAGGTGTCATTTAATTAGTGGTGGGTTGTTAATTGGGAAATATTAGACAGACCCGTGCTAAGGATTTCTCATAAAAGAAAGGGTTTTGTTACACAACATCCTACGGACCTACACCACACATGCAACTCACTCTTCATTGAATTTTTCTCTATAAACAAAATATTTGCTTTAATCATAAGAGGATTGAAGGACAATCGATCTGAATGTACAAAAAAAAAAATGCTTTGACACAAATAGGTGTCTAACGCCTTTAATATTTAATTAAATTGAAGGAAGTATAAAATTAAGGTTCAAATTTAAGACTTAATTAAGTATAAAAATATGTAAAACTACTACTTAAATAAAAGTTTAAACTAATTAAAGATATAAATTTTAATTATTTATATTACATCCCAAGAGCAAATTGGTGCACTAGTGGGGACAAACCGATAAAATGATCGAGGAACGGTAGTTTAGTCCATGCATGTGGTATATGTTTGAAATAATGTTGGGGCACTTCTAGAGATGTATGTGCAAAACAACCCATATGCTAGATGCAAATTTAGGGCATGTTTGTAAAAGTTGTATTAATTTTTGTATTTGAATATAATTAGATAATGATTAGGTGAAAACTTTGAAATTGAAAAGCTTTTTGTATTTGAGTGATATTTGAGAATGAAATTCTAAAAACTTTTGAGAATTTCCATGTTTGCAAGTATCCCCTAAGGCTGCATTTGGATGTTGAAGTGATCTTAGATGATCTAAATTAATTTATGAATAGTAATATTTTATAGACCTCATTTAAACGAGTGTGAATGTAAATAAGCCGATATATGTGTTTAAATATATAAAATAGATTGAGATGTGTTTAGCTTTTTTATAAAAAAAATTAAAAAATAATAGATCCTATTAATGATTAGATTTAGATGAGTTGAGATGATATCAACCATCAATCATAACCTCATGGAAGTCACCACCACCCAACCAAAGGAATTTCATGAATTTAGAGTCCGAGTTTTATATACAAAAAATAAATTTGTGAATGTTTTATTGACATCATGCTTCTTGGTCTTAGACCGTTAGCATCAGCTTAACTATTTCATTAGTTAAAATTTATCAACTATCATTTTTTATTTTTTTTACCTTTTTTATTATTTTTATCTAAAATATTCTTATTTATATTTGTTTTTTAATCTATTTTTTAATGTATATATATATATATATATATATTGATAAGAAGATGTACTCTTTATTCATCAAACTCAAACATTACAAATTTGAATCAACCTAAATAGCTTGAAAAATACAATTTGGAATTGAGTCCCACCAAATACTAATATCGTCTAGCTTCCTTGCAAAACGAGTCAATGCATGAGCAACTCCATTCGCTTCCCTTCCCTTATGATGAAGGGACCGAGTTGGATACCTTTGAAACATGTTTTTGATTTCTTTAATCAATCCTCCCCACAATATAGTAGAGTATCCTTTCTTTTCCAATTCTTGAACTGCAAACAATGCATCGGATTCCACTCTAAGTTCTGTAATTCCAAAGGACACACATAGTTGCAAGCCCCTTAAAATGGCAAGAAATTCAATCTCCAAAGAATCAGCTAAAACAGGTTCAGATTTACTAGCAGCAAATAGCACCCTCCCTTCATGATCACGAAGCACAACACCAACACCAGCCTTGCATTGGTCACTAAATAGAGCACCATCAACATTAAGTTTCAAAATAGCTGCAAAAGGAGGTTGCCAATTGCATTTATACTTCTGCTTAGTCTTTATAGCCTCTATTGCTACTTTATGTTCCTGGTATAGGGTAAAAGCATGTTCCATGACTTGCTGAGTTGATAGAATATTTCCTTCATATATTCTTTGATTTCTTCTATACCAAAGGCCCCATGCAAGAAGAAAGAACCTCTCCAATTCTTCTGTTTTTCTTCGCTTAATAACAAAAATAGCCATTTGTGTAAAATGCATCCTGGTTGTTGCTTGTGTTATGGAAGGGAAAAACTGCAACCAGCAATCAATTATATGAGGACAATAAACCAATTCATGATTTAGATCTTCATCTTCTGCTTGACACCATTGACAGCTAGCCTCTTCCATCACCCTTCTATTCTTCAGATTCTGAAAAGTTGGAAGAATATTTTTACACACTCTCCATGCAAATACCTTGACTCTTTGAGGAATATGCATATTCCAAAGGTGCTTCCATAATAACTTATCATCTGCAGCTCTGGAACTTTCAGCCTCATCTCTATTTTGCTTCAGAGCTTTGAAAAAACATAAGCACTTTTTACACTGAAAACCCCATTCTTCTCATGCTCTCATATAAGTATATCAGGTATATTATCTGGTGGCAAACGTATACTTAGCACTTTATTAGCTTCTCTTACTGGCAATACACTCCTTACCTTCTCGATATCCAAGCTATTTTGTTCAGGCATCATAAGAGAGGCCACCATCTGTAACTCTGTTGCAATAGGAATGTTGACCAAATTAGCTAGCAACTTTTTGTTTGGAAGCCAATAATCAGACCAGATGTTTATGGACAGACCATTGACAACCCTCCACCTGCAGCCTTTAAGTAAACTATTCTTGGTTTCCCATATACCCCCTCCACACATAAGAAGGATTAGCATCCAAACTAGATTCAATAAAACCAATTGTTGGAAAGTATCTAGCTTTAAAAACCTTGTGCAGTAGGGATGAATCTTCATACATTATCCTCCATCCCTGCTTAGCTAGAAGGGCCTTATTAAAGATTTGAATACTTTTAAAACCTATCCCTCCATCCATTTTTGACTCACACATTTTCCTCCAACTAACCCAACTTAATTTTCTCTCCTATTTTCTTTGACCCCACCAGAAACTAGCCATTAAGCCTTCTAGTTCAGAACATAGTGACTTAGGCAATTTAAAGCAGCTCATAGTATAAGTAGGTATGGACAGGGCCACAGCTTTCAACAAGACTTCTTTCCCTCCTTGTGATAAGAGTTTTTCCTTCCAACCTTATAATTTAGACCAAACTCTATGTTTTAAAATAGAGAAGGCTTGATATTTACCTCATCCAACCATAAGTGGCAGTCCTAAATATTTTTCATATTGCTGGAAATGAGTGACACCCCAAAACTGCATGATCTCCATTCTTTGAGCTGAAGGCACATTGTGACTAAATACCATGGAAGTCTTTGCTCTATTAATCTTCTGTCCAGAGGCTTTTTCATAGATATATTAAATCCATCACACTAGTTTCATTTTCATTATTTTCAAAAAAAAAAAACAACCTATAAATGAAATTCAATAAAATCAACGTTATCAAATTACCCCAAGAAAACAATGAAAAAAGAAAAAGAAAAAAGAAAAAGAAATGTGACAGTTAAAACAACCAAAGGGAAAGCAATGTTCGGCCAATTAAGATGCTTGAGCTACAATATTGTCAGAATATGTTGAATCAAGTTGATTTGTAATAGATAAAAGCCAAGATGATTTTATTGAACTTAAGTTAATGCATGCTATTTTACTCCATATTAGACATTTGCTGGTTGCATTTACATTTGGCTAGGTCAATGCTGATGATTAATCCTTAGATCATTAGGGTTGGCCCTTTTCCACGCACAGTGGGGCTCAATAATCTCTCCCTTCCCCTCAAACTTTTATAATATATACAAGTTTCAATATCAATAAAGCTACTTTAGGCCATACATTTAAGAGCAATACTATATACAATTATTAGTTGTACAAGTGCAGAAAACTATTTTTGAAAAAGATTGAGATCCACCATTCAAAAATTAATTTTTTCTTGTTGATTCTATATTTATTCACTTTTTTCAAAATGAGTATGTGACACTAATTGCACATTCTTTGACTGTAAAATCATTTCTCTATATTCATATTCATGTTGTTTGCCACTTTTTGCTGGGACTCAATCTGATATACCCACATAAACGTAACTTCTTTTTTTCTTTTTCTGTAAATGTGTCTAAGATAGAAATATATTTATTATAAATTGTGAAATTATCATTTATCCTAAAAGCTCTTAATATCAGGAACGAAGCTAGGATTATAACTTTGAAGGGGCCAAATATTTTAGTTGGAATAAATAGTTCAATTAAAACTTTTTAGAACCACCACTAACAAAATCATAATAAACAAATAAAAGTGATTAAAGAGTACTAAGAAATAAAAAATAAATTGAAACCTAATAAAATAGACATTTCACAACAACAAAAATGTTTATATGATGTTTTAATTCAAAAGTGTATACATAAAAGTTTCAAAGCAAACATAAATATTAAAATTATGATTTAAAATCTTCTCAAAACTTTTAGAGAATATTAATGACTACAAATAAAAATATTTTATTTATCTTCTCCTATCTTTTAAATGTGTTTAAAACTAAATATTATTTTTCTAATAAATCTCCCTAAGAATTGAAACTTTCTCTATCAAAATATTATATGACATAAAATTAAATGAGAAATAATATACTTAAAAAAATAAATTCACTTGGAATATTAAACTAGTTTGTAGAGCCTATCCCCCTTGCCCTGGCTTTGTCACTGTTTAAGACTATTTGTTTATAACATGTAAAATCACTATTTATCTAAAAAAATTTAAACTGATGAAAATAAATAAATTTAATCATTTATATTTATATTAACATAAATCATAATAAGATCCGAAGAATTTCAACGTAAAACCGTTGCAAAAGTATCACCAATCTAACTTATAAAAAAATTGTTTCCAAAGAAATGGCGTGAGAGTATTGACTTTCCCAACAAAAATTTCCTGAAAAGTGGCATAAAAGTCCTTTCGTGTCATTTCACACACACTTGGACTCTAATCATACAACTAGCTCTTTTAAGTCTTAACCCCAAAATTGTAAGCAAACTGATTTTCTTTATTCTCCTACTGTTAACAACCAAAAAGAAAGGTGAAGACATCAACTTGCTACGCATCCTCTTAACATATTCTTGCAGTTGTCCTATGCTCCTGTTAGGTTTATAAGGTTTGTGTGATATCCTGTTTCTACGTGTATTTTCACTGAAGGAGTTTTTAATTTAATTAATATATTGGTCCTCTTATTTTAAATTATTGTATTTTAATTAGTTTTATTTTAGTTTGATATGGTGTTTAATTTATTTTAGTCGTTTTATGTTTTTTAAAATCGTTTTTGTCTGATTAGTTTTTGGACTCCGGAGGTGAGGACTGGACCTCATTTCTTTTCCCTCATCTTTTCTTTTTCTTTTCTCTTTTTCTTTTTCCCTTTTTCCTTTTTCTTTCTTTTCTTCTTCTTCTTTTTCCTTCCTCCCCGCGCGACCTGCCCTCTCTTTCTCCCTCTTCCGTTGCCGTCCAGCTCTCCCATCCAGACCCACCGTCGCCAGCCAACGTGGCAGACACAGCCCCCACCGTTCGACTCCCCTCCGGCCGGCGCACCGCCCCACCAATTTTCAGCCCCATCCGTGCCGCCGTTAGGGGGACAGCCCATCTAAGCCGCACGACTTTGAGCCATTTCGGTGTCGTCGCTCCACCTCAGGCCACCACCTCTTCACCACTTCATCCCCTGCCTCTTACCATCCTAACCAATCCATTTCTAGCCCCGATCCGTTGCTGGAGTAGCTCCCACGAGCTCAACTCCGATCTGCCCCTTTTTTCATTTCCACCGCCACCCACGGCCAAAGCTCACTTCCATTAGCTTCATAAACATCTCTAGACCATTCCCTATCAATTTCTAGTTTTGGTTTGTCCCCGTTCGAAAGTGTGTAATTTACAACCCACGGCCACAGTATAAAATACACTGTTACATTGCTTTTTCTCCACCGTTTGCAACGTAGTGATCCTTCAAAAAATACCTTATAGCACTGTAAGTATTTTCCAAACTCTATTTTAGACTTAAACATATTTTTGCTTTAACAATAAATTGTGACTGGTTGGTTGATTCTGGACTGAGTCCGAGGAGTTCGGGGGTCGGATGGATTGAGGACAGAATTGCTTGGTTTTGATGTTTTTGTGATTGGTTGGATGATTTGTATCTTGAGGTGTGCATTGCATGATGCATTCATGTGCATTTTATTTAAATTGAGAAAATATTGTTTTATTTGCGTAAATGGATTTTCGGGTGTGTGTGTATCACGACCCCAAGTCGGGATGGGGTATTATCTCGGTGGAGCTCCTCTGGTCACTTGGGAGTGGATAATACTGAGTGACATCCCCTGAGTTGTCGCTGGGCAACGACCGGATCGCACGATACGGTAACGCTGTCGTGTAGACTCCGTGGTAACTAGGTTGGCGGGGACTAGAGGATGGTCTGGTCTAGGTACGCGCCGGGTGCTAGTACTGGGCATCACTAGTTTAGGTGTCACACTCGTAGTCGTTATCTGCGGTGTGGCACAGGAGCCAGAGTGTGCGGATGATCCCTAGGGGAGATCATGGTGCATGCAATATTTGGATCGGGTTTTTGGTTTTGGATACTGGCCATTTTTTGGGAAAATGGTGAGGTTTTGTTTGAGGCTATGTGATCCATTTTCTTGGAAAATGGTGGTTTATTGATTTGGGCCATTATCTGGGATAATGGCGATGACTAGTTTTAAAGGTTATGTTTTGGGCTAAAATGGGATTTTGGCGTGCATGGAAAAATGTGTTTTATGGGTTATGTGCATTGCATTTTTTCATGCATATTGTTTGAGTTTAATATGTTTTTATCTAGTGGCGTTTGGATCTTACTTACCTGTGGCACCATTTTTGGTACTGTAGATTTTGATGTAGAGGTCGAGGAGGAGGAGGCTGAGCCCGAAGAGGCGGCTCCGCCAGGGTATTGAGTTGGAGTTTTTGCCTTGTAGTTTGGTGTTGAACAATATTTGTTGCTTGTAATATTTTATTATATATGTTTTGAACGGATTTGTATTAAACAAAGAAAAATTCTGGTACTTAGTTATATGACTTGTTTATCCGCTGCGTGTTTTCTTTTGCACACTTGTTGCATGTGCACACACTTGGCACTTGGCGATAGGATGGTGACCCGTATTGTCATCATCCGGACGTCTCGATTTTCTCGTGTCTGTACGTGGGATTTGGGGGCGTCACAGTTGGTATCAGAGCAGTTTGGCTCTGGGTAAAACCACATGTCCTGTAAGTGTAGTACCAGAAAGTTTTTAAAGTTGTGTTTTGAAATTTATTTTAAGTAAATTTGCTATTTGATATGTTTTATTTGATTTGAATTTATTTGAGTTAACTTGCTTGTATTTATTTATTTAGTTATGTTATTGCATGCTGGTTTCTTTTTGTTTTTTTGTTATGTGGTTTAAGTTTTGGTTTTATGTTGTTGGTTTTTTTTTTCTTAAAGGGGGTCAAAGGTTGTGTTGTGGCAGGAAAATGGTGAGGCCAAGAAAGTCTACTCAAGAGCCTCAGGACAATACGCCGAGAGATGATGCCATAGCCCAAGCGATAAGGCAAATGACTGAGTTCATGAAGTAGAATTTTAGGCCACAACAAGGAGGACCTTGGCCACAACAAGAAGGGCCTTGGCTACAACAAGGAGGGCCTAGTGAAGTGGTGTAAGCTGGATGCATCTATGAACGCTTTCCAGCGCATAGAACTCCACCCTTCACTGGAGAAGAGGATCTACTTCGGGCTGGAAAGTGGGTCAGAGATTTAGAAAGAACATTTGAAGTATGTGGTTGCACGGAGGCGTAACAAGTACTTTATGCCAGCTATCTGTTGCAAGGCACTGCTTTTGAGTGGTGGGATACAAAAAGAGTAATGCTGGAGTCAGAATTGGGATCTTTTGCTGCTGTGACCTGGCAGTGCTTTAATAAAGAATTTAATGATCGATTCTTTCCCACTTCTGTGAGGCGGCAGAAAGCAAGAGAGTTCACAAGCTTGGTCTAGGGGAGTATGACCTTGGAACAGTACGCCCGAAAATTTGTAGAGTTTGGGTGATTTGCTCCCCACCTCATCGCCACGGAGGAGATGCAGGTCAAGCATTTCCAAGAGGGTCTGCATCCTGATATACGCAGAATGGTAGTCTGCCATCGGATTGCCACTTTTCAGGAATTGGTTGACTTAGCCACTCTCGCAGAGCGAGAGATTAATTTGAGTATGGGCTCCCCTCCAGGACAAAAGAGGTGGAGTTTTTCTAGTGAAGGAAGTAGTTCGGGTTTGCCTTAGAAGTTTGTTCAGCGGATCGGGACTTGACCACAAGCGGCCTCAGGTGTACGTATGGGAGGACAGGTGCCAGTTTGCGGAAGTTGTAATAGAGCCCATGTGGGTGAGTGCCCATCGGGTAGGGCTTGATGCTATAATTGTGGCCAGTAGGGGCACTTTGCTCGTGAGTGTCCTAGGCCAGTTCAAGGAAGCCGTGGAGGTAGACGTGGTGGAAGAACAAATCAAAAGCAAACAGTGCAAGCTCGGGTTTATGCTGTTACACCCGGAGATGTTGATGATGGGGCACCAGCGACCCATGATGCTGGAGTGATTACAGGTATGGATTTAATTCAATGTTGGATTTGATTTTTGGTGTATTTTGGTTTCTTCTTTGTATTTGGATTTCATGGGTTGATGTGATTGGTTCAGGGAGAGTCCGTTTATATGAATTTTATGCTTGCACTTTGTTTGATTTGGGTGCATCTCAGTCATTCGTATCTTCCACTTTTGCTCGAATATGTAATCTGGTTACGGAACCTTTGCCAAAGTCATTGGTAGTGGCTCTACCAAATGGTGAAGTGGTGTGGTGTTCCAAAGTTGCTTTGGGTTGTCCTTTGAATTTTGGTGGAAGGTTTCTGGATGTAGATTTGGTTGTGTTTAAACTGCTGGGATTTGACATTATCCTTGGGATGAATTGGCTGTATCGATATTCTACGAGTATTAATTGCATAAGTCGAGTTATTAGCTTTCAGCTCCCAAATGGTGATTACTTGGAATTTGCGGGAAGTAAGCTAAAAGACAAGCCGGTAGTTATATCGGCAATTTAAGCGAGAAGAGAGATTGCATGTGGAGCGGATGCCTTCTTAGTCCAAATGGTGTCTACGCCGTCTGAGAAGAAATTATTGGTAGATATCCCAATTGTGGAAGAATTTCATGACGTGTTTGTGGATGACTTGTCTGGGCTACCCCCTATTCGTGAAATGGAGTTTGTTATTGACTTGAAACCTGGAGTGGCTCCTGTACATAAAGCTCCTTACCGTATGGCACCAGCTGAATTAAAAGAGTTGAAGGTTCAGTTGCAAGAGCTGGTAGATAAGGGGTTCATTCAACCAAGTACTTCGCCGTGGGGTGTGCCAGTGCTGTTTGTTAAAAAGAAAGATGGTACCCTCAGAATGTGCATTGATTATCGAGAACTAAATAAGGTGACCATCAAGAATAAATATCCTCTCCCATGGATCGACGATTTGTTTGATCAGCTTCAAGAACCAGTTGTGTTCTCAAAGATCGATTTAAGATCACGATACTACCAGTTGAGGATAAGAGACAAGGATGTACCCAAAACTGCTTTCAGATCGAGATATGGGCATTATGAATTTAAAGTGATGCCTTTTGGGTTAGCCAATGCCCTTGCTGCTTTTATGGATTTAATGAATCGGATATTTAGACCTTATTTGGATTCCTTTGTGGTAGTTTTCATTAATGATATTTTAATTTATTCCCGAGGTTTTGAAGAGCATGTTTATCATCTTCGTCTAGTTCTTGGGAAGTTGAGAGAACACCAGTTGTATGCCAAGCTCAACAAATGTGAATTCTGGTTGGAGGAGGTCAGATTCCTTGGGCATGTGATTTTCCGAGATGGGGTGGCTGTTGATCTTAGTAAGGTGGAAGCCATTTTGTCATGGCAGCGTCCGATGACTGTGCACGAGATTCGAAGTTTCTTGGGACTTACCGGATATTACCGAAGATTTGTGGAAGGATTTTCTAGCTTATCCGGACCTCTCACAGCTTTGATTAGAAAGAATGCAGAATTTATTTGGTCAGACAAGTGTGAGAGAAGCTTCCAAGAATTGAAGAACAGGTTGACAACTGCACCAATGTTGGCACTTCCAGAACCGCACAAGCCATTCGTAGTTTTCAGCGATGCGTCTAAATTTGGATTGGAATGTGTCCTTATGCAGGAGGGACGGGTTGTTGCTTATGCATCCCGTCAGCTAAAGGATCATGAGAAGAATTATTCGACGCACAATTTAGAATTGGCTGCGATTGTATTTGCTCTTAAGATTTGGCGACACTATCTGTATGAGAAAGTTTGCGAAGTATACACCGATCATAAGAGCTTGAAGCACTTGTTTTCCTAGAAGAATCTGAACATGAGGCAGAGGCGATGGCTAGAGTTAATCAGTGATTACCAGTGCGAGATCAAGTATCATCTGAGGAAGGCAAATATAGTTGCGGATGCTTTGAGTCGAAAGTCGCACTTGGAAGATGAAGCCGAATCGCCAGAATTGGATTATTTACTTTGCGGGATGAGAAGACTCCTTATTGAAAGTTCACAGCAAGAGGAAATATTATCTTCAATTCTTGATATTCAAGTAGCTGATTTTGAAGAATTGAAGACTCTTCAAAGGAAGGATCCGAAGCTGTTAGATATCAGAAAAAGAGTCAGAAAATCTCGAGGGCCGTTGCATTATAGTATGGATAAAGATGGAATTCTTCGGTTTCGAGATCCTAGAGTGGTCCCCAAAGATTCAGAATTCAAGGAGCGGATCATGGCAGAAGCTCTTGCGGCCCCTTATTCAGTCCATCCTAGTAGTACGAAGATGTACCGGGACTTGAAGAAAAATTATTGGTGGGAAGGAATGAAGAAGGATATTGCCTTGTATATCGAGAGATGACACACATGCCGTCAGGTTAAAGCTGATCATCAAAGACCAGCCGGTATGCTCCAACCCCTCCCTATTCCTGAGTGGAAGTGGGAAGACATCACGATGGATTTTGTAGTGGGCTTACCAAGGACTCCTAGTGGAAAGAACTCGGTTTGGGTGATTGTTGACTAGTTAACGAAGAGTGCTCATTTCTTGCATGTTAATAACACTGATTCCTTTAGTAAGTTGACTCGCTTGTACGTGAAAGAGATAGTGCGGTTGCACGGTATACCGAAGAGTATTGTATCAAATCAGGACCCAAGGTTCACATCTCAGTTTTGGAAAATTTTGCAGGCAACATTGGGTACTAAGTTGAAGTTCAGTACTGCATATCACCCTCAGACGGACGACCAATCAGAGCGCACTATTCAGACCCTTGAAGATATGTTGCGAGCATGTGTTATGGAATTTCAAGGGAGTTGGGAAAATCACTTGCTGCTCATAGAATTTGTTTATAATAACAGTTTCCATGCGTCCATCCAGATGGCTCCTTATGAAACTCTTTATGAAAGGAACTGCAGATCGCCTTTGTGTTGGGATGAAGTCGGGGAGAATAAAATAGTTGGGCCTGAAATAATTCAAGAGATGCAAAGTCAAGTTCGGATTATCAGGGAGAAAATGGCGGCAGCTCAGAATCGTCAGAAAAACTACACAGATATAAGGATGAGAGAGTTATCTTTTGAAGAAGGTGATTGGGTTTATCTCAAAGTCTCTCCCATGAAAGGAGTTAAGCGTTTTGGTAAAATGAGGAAACTGGATCCGAGATATGTTAGCTCTTTTCAGATTTTGGAGAAGGTAGGGTCCGTCGCTTATAGAGTTGCATTGCCAGCATATTTTGGGTATATTCACGATATCTTCCATGTATTATCCTTGAAGAAAAGTTTTGGACAACAAGAGCCGCGCTTTGTCGACCTAGAGAGTATTCAGTTGCAACCGGACCTTACTTATGAGGTTGTTCCTTCACAGATTATGAATTGGAAAGAGCAACAATTGAGATCCAAGACAATAACTCTGGTAAAGGTGGCATAGGGAGATCTGTTGGCTCAAGATTTCTCCTGGGAGAGAGTAGCTGACATGAGGGTGCAGTACCCCTACTTGTTTGAGAAAATGACGGTACGCTTCTTAAACTTGATCTCAATGGTATCATGTAGCTTGTTTCAAGTTAGTGTTTGATCTTGCAAATTTTGAGGACGAAATTTGTTTTAAGGGGGGAGGATGTGGTACCCCGTTTTTACATGTATTTTCACTGAAGGAGTTTTTAATTTAATTAATATATTGGTTCTCTTATTTTAAATTATTGTATTTTAATTGGTTTTATTTTAGTTTGATGTGGTGTTTAATTTATTTTAGTCGTTTTATATTTTTTAAAATCATTTTCGTCGGATCAGTTTTTGGACTCCGAAGGTGAGGACTGGACATCATTTCTTTTCCCTCATCTTTTCTTTTTCTTTTCTCTTTTTCTTTTCCCCTTTTTCCTTTTTCTTTCTGTTTTCTTTCTTTTCTTCTTCTTCTCTTTCCTTCCTCCTCGCGTGACCTGCCCTCTCTTTCTCCCTCTTCCGTCACCGTCCAGCTCTCCCACCCAGACCCACCGCCGCCAGCCGACGTGGCCGACACAGCCCCCATCGTTCGACTCCCCTTTAGCCGACGCACAACCCACCAATTTTTAGCCTCATCCGTGCCGCTGTTAACCCCCTACAGCCCATCTAAGCAGCACAGCTTTAAGCCATTTCCGGCGCCGTCGCTCCACCTCCGGCCACCACCTCTTCACCACTTCATCCCCTACTTCTTGCCATCCTAACTCACCTATTTCCGGCCCCGATCCGTTGCCGGAGCAGCTCCCACGAGCTCAACTCCGATCTGCCCATTTTTTCACTTCCACCGCCACTTTCACCGCCACCCACGGCCAAAGTTCACTTCCATTAGCTTCATAAACATCTCTAGGCCATTCCCTATCAATTTCTAGTCTTGGTTTGTCCCCGTTTGAAAGTGGGTAATTTACAACCCACGGCCACAGTGTAAAATACACTATTACGTTGCTTTTTCTCCGTCATTTGCAACGCGTGATCCTTCAAAAAATATCTTATAGTGCTGTAAGTATTTTCCAAACTCTATTTTAGATTTAAACATATTTTTGCTTTAACAATAAATTATGACTGGTTGGTTAATTTCGGACTGAGTCCGAGGAGTTCGGGGGTCGAATGGATTGAGGACGGAGTTGCTTGGTTTTGATGTTTTTGTGATTGGTTGGATGATTTGTATCTTGAGGTGTGCATTGGATGATGCATTCATGTGCATTTTATTTAAACTGAGAAGATCCTATTTTATTTGCGTAAATGGATTTTCGGGTGCGTGTGTATCACGACCACAAGTCGGGATGGGATATTATCTTGGTGGAGCTCCTCTGGTCACTTAGGAGTGGATAATACTGAGTGACATCCCCTAGGTTGTCGCTGGGTGATAACCGGATAGCATGATACGGTAACACTGTTGTGTTGACTCCATGGTTCCTAGGCTAGCGGGGACTAGAAGATGGCCTGGTCTAGGTACGCGCCGGTCGCGAGTACTGGACATCGCTAGTTTAGATGTCACACGCGTAGTCGTTACCTGCGGCGTGGCACAGGAGCCAGAGTGTGCGGATGATCCCTATGGGAGATCATGGTACATGCAATATTTGGATTGGGTTTTTGGTTTTGGATACGGGCCATTTTCTGGGAAAATGGCGAGGTTTTGTTTGAGGCTATGTGATCCTTTTTCTGGAAAAATGGTGGTTTATTGATTTGGGCCATTATCTTGGATAATGGCGAGGACTAGTTTTAAAGGTTATGTTTTGGGCCAAAATGGGATTTTGGCGTGCATGGAAAAATGTGTTTTATCGGTTATGTGCATTGCATTCTTTCATGGATATTGTTTGAGTTTAATATATTTTTATCTAGTGGCGTTTGGATCTTACTTACCAGCGGCACCATTTTTGGTACTGTAGATTTTGATGCAGAGGTCGAGGAGGAGGAGGCTGAGCCCGAAGAGGCGGCTCCGCCGGGGTATTGAGTTGGAGTTTTTGCCTTGTAGTTTGGTGTTGAACAATATTTGTGACTTTTAATATTTTATTACATATGTCTTGAACGGATTTGTATTAAACAAAGAAAAATTCTAGTACTTAGTTATATGACTTGTTTATCTGCTGCGTGTTTTCTTTTGCACACTTGTTGCATGTACACACACTTGGCACTTGGCGATAGGGTGGTAACCCGTGTTGTCATCATCCGGACGTTTCGATTTTCCCGTGTCTATACGTGGGATTTGGGGGTGTCACAATTTGATTGAAACAAGCTAAATGTGACGTGTGAGGAAAGGGGCTTCTTTCATTAACACCTTTAATAAGGAATCTGTCTCAAGAAAATATATATATATATCAATGAAGTCAAAAGCCCAAGAGATTTTTCATGTTGTTGCAATCAAAGACACAATGGCCTTATGGTCCCAAAGTAAAAATAAATAAATAAGCAAGTTTTCAACTCACATAGCAACAGAAAAGGGAGTGCCCATCTAATTACTCCCTCATATAGTTGTCTATAGCACATACAATATGGAATATAAATTACTGTGAAAATCCCACTTAATTGGGCTTGCCACATTCGACCGTTGTAGGAATATTAGTCTAGTTGCCATAAAGGTACCCTAACTTGAGTTTCTTATCACAATCACTTGAACTAAAACCCTTAACAGTTTTTCCAAACCATAAAGTTGACTTCCTAACCCTAACTAATTCGGTTTGTAGTATTGTGTTTAATCACTTAATTAAATCACTTGATTAAATCACTTTCACATAATATTAATCCTTCAAATTTATATTATGACATCATTATCCAACTTTTTAAACTTTGAATATTTGATTGGGTCAAGAGAAATTAGATTTGGGCTTAATAGCATCTCAACCCCTCTTTAAACCCCAAATTGAAATTCATTCAGTTAAGACCCACGAATTTGGCCACCTTGGCAATATTTCTTGGCTAAGTTTTCTACCCCCAGATGGCAGACCAGCCTCTACCCATTAGACCCCTAGAGTGTACTTGAAGTGAAGGCTAGAGCAACCTCACTCTTCTCCTCTTACATGGCACCTTGGAAAGCAATATCATGGGCTGTTTTGCCCATTGTTTTGGGCTGACAAAACCATCACTCAAGCCCTATCACTACCATGGAAGTTTCCTCCTACCATGGAAGTCCTATCACTTCCCAAAGCAGCCCCGAATAGTGCATGATGTGAAGGACAAAGGCCAACTCACTCCTCCCTCCCACACGACAGCTCAAGGCACAAAACCATGGACTGGTTTTGCCCCTTATTTTGGCTGAAACAACTATAATTCTAAGTGTCACTCACAACCCTCCTATCACCCCTCAGATGTGTAAGAAGCGTCCAAGTCCTTTCTCCATTCATTTCATCACTTTCTAGCTCTTTTCTTGGAGAGAAAACTAGAGAGACTCTTGGGCTAATTTTTTAACTCAATGTTCTTAACCTTTTAAAGTAGTTATAGGTATTTTTTTACAAAATGTTCACACTACAATTTTTCCTCTTTGAGTTTAGTTTCTATGGATATGTTTTATGTTGATTTTAGTGGTCATTTGATTAGTTTAAGTTGGTTTAAGCATAAAAAGGTCAATCTGGGTGATAAATAGGACAATGTATTATATTTTGATAATTTTGACCAAGTTAGCAAGTTCTTGGTCTGATTGTTTTAAGGAGTATAGACATGCTTATATGAAAGTTTGATGAAGCTTCATTGTATATTATAAGTTTTTTTATAAACGTTTTGCTTAGATCAAAAAAGTTAAAAACTGGAAGGAATAAAACAATTTCTATTTTATATAAGCTTAAATCTTTTTATGAGAAAACATGATCCAATGACTTTGATATTTTTATATGATGATTCTAAGACTTTTATTTACATGTTAAGATGTTAATTTAAGGATTTTTTGTGTTGGTTTTAAAAACATAATTTTTATACATGAAAATGTTATGTTAGGTCACAAATTTGAGGTTTTTGAATATATAAATATATATATATGGGTATAATTTCGGCCATGTTATCTTGAGTTTAAAACTTGGATCTACTCAAAAATATGATTTTAAATCATATGATCTTGTTGGTTTATGATTATTTTCATGAAATTTTTTAGATCAAGTAGTTTGACCAAAACAAAGGCTTGAGGAAATCGGTTTTGGTGGGATTATTGAGGCCGAGTACTTCAAAATGGATTTTTGAAACTTTTTTCAAATCATGTTAGTTCTTTTGAGTGAGTTACAATAAAATTGTAATAAATTTCTTGAATTTTTTGAGTTTTTAAAGATGTTTTAAAAAAAGACAAAACCTTAAGAACCAAGGGTTTTGTTTTTAGTTAAAAAGCTTGAAACTTTTTATCAAAAAGATTTGTGATTTTATGAAGTGAATTTTTGTTGGTTGTTTTAGTATGCTATTTGGACATAGGATACGATTTTCTATGTTGCAGTATTTTGGTTTAAACATGAAAAATAGGATTTGATAGAATTGCAACAAAAATCAAGAAAACCCGTCTATGTGTATTTTAGCCTCTAAGCCATTAGTGATGGACTTTCTAACTTTTAGAAATCTCTCATTACAGTTTCTCATGTTTCGCACATTTTTAATCTGTAATGCAACAATTGCTATAAGTTTGCTTCTAACTTACTGTTGCACCTAAACTTTGACTCAAACTCATGAACCAAAAATTTAGTGCAGTTTTACCTACAAGTATATATGTGTTGTAGTACCTCACAGGGTCGAATCCACAGGGATTGACTTATGTGATAAAGAAAATAAAATCAAACAATAAAAAGAAATTACTAAAAGAAACGTGCAATCGAATATAAAATAAAATTACTGAGATGATGATTTTTGAAATAACTGAATAAAACTAAAATGATAAACTGAATTGATATGGAGAAAGACTAAGGTTTCGAGGATCCGTTTAATAATTTATAATATTATTTCCGATCGATTTACTTCAATTAAACTAGAATAATGATTTCTTTTAATTGAAAGATTTAGCATTTAAGGTCAAGAAAAATAATCACTAATGATTAAGCATGAACAATTGATGATTAAAACATTCACAAATCTATTTGAATATCACAGGGATTCTTCAAGCATTCAAGGTATTCAAAAATCAAAATGAATCAAGATAAATATATAGATAATCAAAATATCCAATAATAAAATCCTTTAATCGATCAAGCTTATAATAGAAATTCCAATGTCAATCCAAAATTAATATCGAAATCATTAAATTTCACCTCTAACCTTATTATGAAAATCTAACCAACCATGTTCATCACAAGTGCTATAGAAGTTAAACAAATATTCTCCATGATAATACTAAAATAAAATATACGAAAACAACTATAATAAAGTAAAAATGGAGAGAAGATTGAGCTAAAAAATAACTCCCCAAATGAAATGCATTCAAATGTGGGTCCCAGCGTTAGACGCAACAAGTTTCTGCCTTATCTATTCCGTATGCTAGCTGCCTCGTCCTATGCATGTTCTGTTCAACAAGTAACTCAGGTCCAGCTGCCGAGAACTCCAGTTTGAAGCTTCTACTTTTGTTCTGTCTCCTCAACTTTTTGTCCGGCGCCAACTCCAGTGTTCTGCTCTACGTGCCTCTCTCCTATCCATAGTTCTTTGGTTCCTCTCAACCCAAGAAAAAAAAAATCAGTTCTTGCATTTGCAATTGAGATATACTAAAAAGTTGCTCATCTGGAAATGTGTCTCTAATAGGAACTGTCTTTATGGAATCTGAAAGAACAAGTCTAGACAGATGATCAGCAACAACATTTTCAACTCCTTTTTTATCTTTAATTATCAAATCAAATTCTTGTAGCAAAAAGATCCATCTAAGCAACTTGGGCTTTACGTCTTTTTTCTCTAAAAGATACTTCAACACAGCATGATCAGTAAAAATGACAATTTGAGACCCAATCAAATGAGAGCGAAATTTGTCAAGTGCAAAAATTACTGCAAGTAGCTCTTTTTCAGTTGTTGAATAATTCATTTGAACACTATTTAAAGTTCTACTTGCATAATAAATAACACAAGGCTTTTTGTCCTTACATTGGCCCAACATAGCTCCAACAGCATAATCACTAGTGTCACACATAATCTCAAATGGTAAATTCCAATAAGGTGATCGCATAATTGGGGCTGAAATCAACATACCTTTTAGGTTTGTAAAAGCTAACTCACAATCATCAATCCACACAAAAGAATTTTTCTTTGACAATAAATTGCAAAAAGGTCTAGAAATTGTGCTGAAGTGTTTAATGAACCTCCTATAAAAACCTACATGACCTAGAAAAGATCTGATGTCCCCAATGTTCTTTGAGATGGGCAATTTAGAAATTAATTCAATCTTGGCTTTGTCCACTTCAATACCTTAAGAAGAGACAATGTGACCAAGGACAATCCCTTGAGTGACCATAAAATAACATTTTTCACAGTTTAAAATCAAATTCTTTTCTTGCATCTAATTAGCACTTTTTCCAAATGAGTCAAACATTCATCAAATGAATCACAAAAAATAGAAAATTCATCCATGAATATTTCAATGAAACACTCTACCATGTCACTAAATATACTCATCATGCATCTTTGAAATGTAGCAAGAGCATTACAAAGCCTGAATGGCATCCTTCGATATGCAAAGGTACCAAATGGACATGTAAAAGTATTTTTTCTTGATCTTCAGGAACAATCTCAATTTGGTTATATCCAGAATAACCATCTAGGAAGCAATAAAATTTATGGCCCGCTACATGTTCAATGATTTGATTCATGAATGGTAGGGGAAAATGATCCTTTCTGGTGACAGAATTTAGTTTTCTATAGTCAATGCACATACGCCAACCAGTAGTAACTCTAGTTGGGATCAATTCATTATCAAAATTCTTAACTACACTCACACCATATTTCTTGGGCACCACCCGCATAGGACTAATCCATTTGCTGTAAAAAATAGACTAAATGATCCCTACATCCAGAAGTTTTAACACATATGCTCTGACAACCTCTTTCATGTTGGGGTTCAGTCTATGTTGCATCTCTCTAGAGGGCTTGGCATTGTCTTCTAGATATATCCTGTGGGTACAAATCAAAGGACTGATACATTTGATATCAGCTATGGTTCATCCATTGCCTCTTTGTGTTCAATGAGAACATCAATTAATTTCCTTTCCTGAATTTCATCAAGTTTTGATGAGATGACCACTGGTAATGTCTCTGCTTGGCCTAAAAATGCATATTTGAGATCAGTAGGTAGAGGTTTCAAGTCGAGTTTTGGTGTTTGCACACTTGAGGGGAGAGACACGACATCATGAGGTGACAATTACTCAAAACGTGTTATCCATTTATTAGTGTCCATTATAGGAGTAGATTATAGCAAAATATTCATAGATGCAAGCACAAAATCATCATCAAAATTTTTACCATGAACCAAACAAGCCTCAAGGAGGCCAGAAAGAATTGACAAATCAAATTTATTTTGTACAAGAGTTTGGATCAAATTGACTTCATACACATCATCATCATCACCAGGTTGTTTACAAATATTGAAAATATTCAACTCCAAAGTCATGTTACCAAAAGAAATTATCATCACACTACTCCTACAATTTATTAAAACATTCGAGGTCGCAAGGAATGACCTACCCAAAATCATAGGAATGAGTGCAAACATCAAAGACAGGTTCTGTGTCCAAAACAATGAAATCAATTGGGAAATAAATTTTGCCTACTTGCACTAATACATCCTCAACTATCCCTCTCGGTATTTTAATTGAACGGTCAGCAAGTTGGACTGTTACCTTGGTGGGTTTAAGTTCACCAAGACCCAACTGCTCATATATCGAGTAGGGTAAGAGGTTAACATTGGCTCCAAGGTCAATTAAAACTTTTTCAATTTTAAAATTTTCAATCACATAGGAAATTGTTGGACAACTTGGATCTTCATACTTTGGAGGAGAATTGTTTTGAAAGATGGCACTTACCTGCTTGGTGAGGAAAGCCTTTTTTTGCACTTTCATCATACGCTTCACTGTACACAAATCTTTCAAAAATTTAGCATACGATGGAATCTGTTTAATTGCATCCAATAAAGGAATGTTGATTTTTACTTGTTTGAAAATTTCAAGAATATCTGCATTTTGAACCAACTTGGGAGAATGTTGCAACCTTTGGAGAAATGTGGCAGCTATTGGGGCTTTCACAAGTATATCTAGCTTAACCTTGTCAAGTTCACCATCACTCTTGAAATTTAAAGGATTGTTGGTTTCATCAACTTTTGTTGAAATACTCTTATCAATTATTTTTCTATTGTGTAGAGTGGTCATGGACTTGGCATGTTCAAATTTTGAATCAGAAGAATTTGAATTTCTTACCTTAAATTTCCCTCTGAGATTCGGCTGAGGTTGAGCAGGAAACTTACCCTTTTCTTGAGCTTGCAATGCAGAGGTCAAGTCACTGATGGAACTTCTCATCTTAGTAATGGCCTGCATTGTCTAAGTGTTAATATTGGCTTGCCCTTGCATAAAAGTTTGTAATGTCTTCTCAATGGTTTTCTTATGTGGAGGCACATAAGGAGTAAAAGAAGAAGGCCCTTGAGGATTTTGATTTGAATTGGACTCGTTCTTCCAACTAAAGTTGGGGTGATTTCTCCATCCAAGATTATATGTTTCCGAATAAGGGGAAGAAAATGATCTCCTATAAGAATTCATGGCATCTGCTTGTTCGTGCAACACCTCTTTAAAAGCGGGGATTGTTGGACAATCTTAAGTTAGGTGTCCACTAATCTCACATATGCCACAATTCTCTTCTTCTTTTTCAGTAGTCTTAGCCGAATTTACCTTCCTAAGTTCCATGGCCTCGACTTTTCTTATCAAACTTGTCATCCTAGCATTCACATCATCATTTTCTTTAACAACATACATACCCACTTGAAACATGACATTGAGTTTGCGCTTATTTGACCGATCAGAACGATCTGTATTATCCCAAGATTGGCATTTTTAGCCAATTGGTCAAAATAGTCCCAAGCATCATCAGGATCTTTATTTAAAAATTCACCATTACAGATCATTTCTATAAATTGAAGCATTTGAGATATTAAACCTTTATAAAAAAAACTAATGGTACGCCAAGTCTCATAGTCATAATGTGGGTAAGTTAGCAATAATTCTTTAAAATGCTCCCAACACTGAAAAAATGTTTCATTTTCTTTTTGAAAAAAATTCATAATATTCTGCGAAGAGTGTTGGTCCTATGAGTAGAAAAAAACTTTTTTCATAAATTCTTTTTGCATTTCTTGCCATGTGCTAATATATTTTGGTCTCAAGGAATTCAGCCAATTTTTAGCATTTTCTTTCGAAGAAAATGGAAATAACTTTAATCTTACAACATCGTCATTGACAGTTTGGGTTTGTAAAGTTGCATAAATCTCTTCAAATTCTATTAGATGCAAATATGGACTTTCTAAGTCTAAGTCATGAAACTTGAGAAGTAATTGAATTACTCCCGGTTTTAAATGAAAATTCTTTATATTCATAGGAAAAATCATGCAAGATGGAGTATACAGGTGTTGCGCCTAAACTTTAACTCAAACTAATGAACCAAAAATTTAGTGTAGTTTTACCTGCAAGTATACAGGTATTGTAGCACCTCATAGGGTCGAATCCACAGGGATTGACTTATGTAATAAAGAAAATAAACTCAAACAATAAAAAGAAGTTACTAAAAGAAACATGCGATCGAATATAAAATAAAATTACTGAGATGATGATTTTTGAAATAATTGAATAAAACTAAAATGATAAACTGAACTGATATGGAGAAAGAGTAAGGTTTCGAGAATCCGTTTAATAATTTATAATATTGTTTCCGATTGATTTACTTCAATTAAACTAGAATATTGATTCCTTTTAATTGGAAGATTTAGCATTTAAGGTCAAGAAAAATAATCACTAATGATTAAGCATGAACGATTGATGATTAAAATATTCACAAATCTATTTGAATATCACAGAGATTCTTCAAGCATTCATTAAATTCAAAAATCACAATGAATTAAGATAAATATATAGATAATCAAAATATCAAATAATAAAATCTTTCAATCGATCAAGTTTATAATAGAAATTCCAATGTCAATCCGAAAACAATATCGAAATCATTAAACTTCACCTCTAACCTTAGTATGAAAATCTAGCCAACCATATTCATCACAAGTGCTATAGAAATTAAACAAATATTCTTCATGATAATACTAAAATAAAATATACGAAAACAACTATAATAAAGTAAAAATGGAGAGAAGATTGAGCTAAAAAATAACTCCCCAAATGAAATGCATTCAAACATGGGTCCCAGCATTAGACGCAACAAGTTTCTGCCCTATCTATTTCGTGTGCTAGCTGCCTCTTCCGTTGCATGTTCTGTCCAGCAAGTAACTCAGGTCCAGTTGTCGAGAACTCCAGTCTGAAGCTCCTGCTTGTGTTCTGTCTCTACAACTTTTCATCCTACGTCAACTCCCGTGTTTTGCTCTACGTGCCTCTCTCCTGTCCATAGCTCTTTGGTTGCTCTCAACCCAAGAAAAAAAAAATTAGTTCTTGAGTTTGCCAGCCCCTTCACTCAATCACGTTCCCAGCCCTTTTTTTCTTCCACTCCAAATGAAAAATGAGCACCTGCACTTTGGCAGTCCAAAGCTCTCCCTTTTTTTCCCTAAAAACATAGCACCGAAAATCTCCCTCTACATAAGTACCTCTTCTTTCTGAAGTCTCTCCGTAAGCATCCCTAGCTACCGTAGCTGAAGTCCAAAGCCCCGCCTACTAGAAATGTAAAATCATCCACCAGAAAATAGTTCCTACGTGAGCCATTTCTTCCATCATCTCCATGCAACTCAGAAGCTCCCTTTTTTGTTTCTCTGCTTCTATCTCTCTCTTTTTTTCTCTGTGTTTCAGCTCTCTGCCTCTGTGTTTTTCTTTATAAGCTTCGTTTCGGCTCTCTTTAACTTAGCTTCCTTTTTTTTTTCATAAACCCCCAAAACGTCCTCCGCATCCATGATTGAGCTGAAATATTGCATATTTTAGCTATTTAAAACCAATGTATTTTAAATTCTTCGAGACATTATTATTGGTTTTAGATGAAAAAATTGTTAATAAGAATAAATACGAGTTGTGATTTTTAAATAATTGATATCATGTTTATACTTAATTTTACAATTATGACATAATTATGCAATAATTCTTGACATGCACATTCATCACCATACCTCTCTTCATGTTGTATCAAGGTTCCACTTCAAAATTAGCAATACGTGGGGAGGAAAGCACATTCACATGGACTAAGCAACATGTGGGGACATTGGTATTTTCTATTGACAAAAGATGAAATGGTGGGAAACATATGGACCCATTGTATTAATTCTTTTGGACAATCGAATTGCATCTTCAAGAGGAAAGCCGATTGTGATGTGCATGGTGATTGAATAAAAAAAAGGAATCATTGAGGAGCTAAAAGTTGTTGGCTGAAACGTGATCCAAATGAAGAGGAAGTTGATGCATATGAGTTGGCAGAAACATGTGCAAGGTTGGAAGTTGAGAAATCGGCATGATTAAAGGGAAGTTGTTGGCTGAAACATGATCCCATTAAAGTGAAGAGAACCGGTGCATTTGAGCTGCATAAACATTTGCAAAGCTGGAAAGTGGTCCGATTATTAAATGAAGGAAAAGATGGTCCATTTGAGCTCCATAATCACGTGGGAGAGGCTGGAAATCATTGGCTGAAAACATCGATGAGTTGGAGAGAAGAGGGAGATTGTGATGTGCATGTGATTGAATAAAAAAAGGAAATCAATGAGCTGAAAGTCATTGAAGGCTGACTTCTCCACCGAATTTGACATTGAAGAAGTAGGCTGCTGCCTTTCCACCGAATTTGACATTGAAGAAGTAGGTTGCTGCCTTTCCACCGAATTGGACAACATTGGAGAAGGAAGACAGCTGGATGGTTGAGACACACGGCTACAAGAAGACCTTAGAGAACAAAGAAAGGAAGGAAGGAAGGAAGGAAGAGGGGGCTGAAATATTTAATTGTGTTCGGCAGTTTTTTTGGCTGCAATGCTTTGTTGTTTTAGAGTTTTTATTAAGTGTGCTAAGAATTGTTCTAGAATTTTATTTCATTAAGTATAATACCTTAGTTTCTTGCAAGTGTGCTAGTTGGTTTCATGCAACAAAAGAATTGTTTTAGAAGTTTTCATTAAGTGTGCTAGTTGGTTTCATGAAACAAAAGAATTGTTTTAGAAGTTTTAATTAAGGGTGCTAGTTCGTTTCATGAAACAAAAGAATTGTTTTAAAAGTTTTCATTAAGTGTGCTACCTTAATTTATTGTAAGAAGGGTTCGGTTGAGAGCATTTTTTTTTTTTTGATTTTTCTGAAACATCATACGTGGGGAGTAGAGGAGTTGTTCTAGAGTTTTTATTAAAGGTTTGGAGATTAATTTTCAAGAGTGATACGTGAGAAGTTGGTTCCTTTTGCTTTGGATTTCAATTGAATGGTGAAGGGGAGTTTTCGTCTAGACTTTTCATTCTCTATTTTTATTTAACTTCAGTTTAAAGTTTATGGAATAATTTTGAGATTTTTTTGCTTAGAAGTTTGGACAATTTATTTGTTTTTTACTTATTTCATGTTATTTTTTTCTCACTTCTTTAAGCTTTCATTTAATAGTATTGATTACAATTGTTATGAATTAATTTTGATAATTTATGATTTGAATACAAGGATGAATTCTAGAATCTTGGTTTTGGGACTTTTCAATTTTCAATTTGTATTTTATCAATTACTTTCTAATCTAGTTTAATCTTAGCTTAGTTTTATTAATTTCTTAGTTCAATTGCATATTAGATTGATTAAAGTTTAAATAGGACTTAAATAAGTTTAGTTTCATTATTTAATTGTTAGATTAATTAAAATTGTTCAGTTTAGTTGACTCTTTTATTAATAATTTCAATTTGTTAGTTTTTTACATTTCATTTCGACACTCAAAAATCTAAAAATATGAATCTAGTCCATGACTAGTGCCCTTTTTCATTCTTGTTGCACTCTTCCATCCATTGCACATACCATCATTTTTATTTTTCTCTTTATGGATATGTCCACCATTTTAAACGAGTTTGATTTTAAGTAACTTTCTCTGAGGAGACGATCTAGGAATTTATTCCTAATTATTACACGACATCCTCCTGCACTTGGGATAGCCTTTGTGCTACTCATTTTTGAGTGAGTCAATCCATCCCTCTCAACTTTACATAAAACCTCTCTTTTCCACGTGCTTCCATGATTTTCTTTCAAACCATAAGGAGTCCATGTTCTTCTCAAGACCGCGTGCGCTCATCAACAACCAAAGCAAGAAAGTCACAACCGAAAGTTCTTTAATGTTCAAAGTTATCTTCATTTTTGTGTCTTTTTCGGCTGCCCAAGTCCACCGCCTCCTTCATTCTCTTTGTCTTATCTTCTGCATGTTTTTTTTTTATATTTCCTCTCAATTTAGCATGTGCTTTTGGTCAAAAGTTTCAACCGGATCCCATGTGAATTTTATTTAAGCTTAAAATAAAGGAGAGAAAAATAACACTTAAAAATAAATTAAAAGGAAAAATACATTATCAAAAATATGTTATATATGTGATGAAATATTGTCCAATTAAATCATAATTATAAAAATAAGCATAAACATGATATTAATCAATTAAAAATCACAACTCGTATTTATACTTATTAACTATTTTTCATCTAAAACAATAATAATGTCACGAAGCAATTAAAATACATTGATTTTAAATATTTCAGCTCAATCACTTACTGTCATATTACTATGTATGTATGTTGATAAGGGAGCCAATGTCCAAGTTCTTATATGTCATATATGTCATGTTGTGCCATGTCACTATATATATGCCTGTTATATATTTTATTTTTTCATGAATTATTTATCTGCCACACAATATATTTTGTCACATAATATTTATCTATTACATAAAATATTTTGTTATGTAATGTTTGTATATTACATGTTATATCATGTCACGAAACATTTGTCCTTTACATGTTATGCCTTGTCATGAAATATTTATCTATTCCATGTTACATCATGTCATGTATCTTACGTACATGTCACGTTATATTATGTCAGGTCATTAGACCTTTCATCTCTTGTCACGCTATGTCTTGAGTACAATTTGTGTATCTCGAGAGCATTTTTCCAAATAAAGTCAAGTCTGTTTACATTTATCACGACTCTAAGTGTTAGGATTGTATAATATTCTAGTGAAACTTATTTGTTCATGTTGGAGTATCTAAATTAGTATGAAATCTCCGTAATTGATAGGGTAAAGATCAACAAGTTTCAAATGGAGCCTAATTAACTGGTCACTGGAGCGTAGCAGACACCAACTTCGATGGTGCCACCCACAATTCAATTTCATGTTATACGTACTTGTGCTGGTTGTATACCTAACACGGGATACGTACATTACGTTTTCCATAGCAGGTGCAAATACTTATAAACTGGTATGTATGTTAACGCACTCACAGCTAGTGCAGATACCTATATTGTGATATAGTAATCGATAGGGACACATGGCTCAAGGGGAACTATGTAGCACCCATATGGTCATGTTTATTAATCATGTTTATTTATTGAAATAGATTCCAAATTCATGTATTTCACATTTAAGTTCATGTTATTCACATTCAAGCTCAAGTTCACGTTAAATTCATGTTCAAGTTCATCTCATGTTAGGTTTAATTTCAAGTTCAATCTATGCTTAAGTTCAAGTTATGTCAATCATGCCATGTTAAATGTCAAGTCGCGTCAAGTTATTTATGATCATATTATACATTCATGTTTTTACTATCATGCATGCATCTTTAACATGTATGTTAAGTTCTTTGTTAACTTTTTAAGATTTGCACTCAAATCTCATTGTGGTAGTTCCCAACTACCATTTGGGGGAATGATGGACGATGTGCCAAGATCAGGAGATACAACAGACTTTGGTCAACTAAAGAAGGTCAATTAGGTGGTGCAGATACAATGCAAAGCTCGTAACATCCATGATCAGATTTATAGATAGTATTTTGGCATCCCTAGTCGAGTTATGTGAGTTACTCAACAAAGTAACCCAGTAATTTTGTTTTATGCATGTACTTATGGAGTTCTATCTCTCGTAGCTTTAAGATTACATACATTTTGGACTGCTGCTATAATTGTGGATATCTATTACTTCCATGTTTATGTAATAATTCAAAACAAACCTCGCCATTTTCCCAAAAAATGGCCGGTAACCAAAACCAGAAAACCAAACCAATTATTGCATGCACCATGATCTCCCCTAGAGATCATCCGCATGCTCTGGCTCTGTGCCACATCGCAGGTAACATCCATGCGTGTGACACCCAAACGAGTGATGCCCAGTACTAGCGACCAGCGCGTCCCTGGCCAGGCCATCCTCTAGTCCCCACCACTCTAGGGACCACGGAGTTGACACGACAGCGTTACCGTATCGTGCGATCCAATCGTCACCCTGCGACAACCCAGGGGATACCACTCAATATTATCCACTCCCGAGTGACCAGAGGAGCTCCACCGAGATAATAACCCATCCCGGCTTGGGCTCGTGAGACACACGCACCCGAAAAAACCATTTACGCCAACAAAACATGATTTTTCTCAATTAAATAAAATGCACGTGAATGCACCATGTAAATGCAACCTCAAGGCACAAAACAACTAACCAATTATAAATCAACAAAACAAGCAACTCCATCCTCAATCCATCCAACCCCCGAACTCCTCGGACTCAGTCTGGAATCAACCAACCAACCAGATAATTTATTGTAAGAGCAAAAATATATTTCAATCTAAAATTAGAGTTTGGAAAATACTTACAGCGCTATATGGTATTTTTCGAAAGCTCGCGGCGTTGCAAACGGTGGAGGAAAAGCAACGTAACAGTGTAATTTACACTGTGACCGTGGGTAATAAATTACCCACTTTTGAACAGGGACAAACCAAGATACAAAATTGATAGGGAAGGGTCTAGTGATGTTTATGAAGCTAATGGAGGTGATGATTGGTGGTGGATGGAAGTGGAAATGGCGGTGGAAGTGAAAAAATGCCAAATTAGAGTTGAGCTCGTGGGAGCTGCTCCGGCAATGGATCGGGGCCAAAATTGGGTGGGTTAGGTTGGAAAGAGGTAGAGGAAGAAGTTGTGAAGAGGTGGTGGCCGGAGGTAAAGCGACAGCGCCTGAATTGGCAAAAATCTGTGCGGAAAAAGGGGCTCTAGGTGATGATTGGCCGGCTGGATGGAGGAGATTTTTGGTGGGAGTGTTCACCTGCCAGAGGGGGTTCGAATGGTGGGGGTGGTGTCGACCACGCCGGCCGACGGCGGCAGGTCTGGGTGGTTGGGCTGAACGGCGAAGGGGAGAGGGAAGAAGGGGTGCAGCGCGCGGGGAGGAAGGAGGGAAAAGAAAGAAAAAAGAAAAAAGAAAAAGAAGGAAAAGAAAAAGAAAAGGAAAGAGAAAAAGAAAAAGAAAAAGGAAAAAGGGAAAAAGAAAAAAGAGAAAATAAAGGAAATGAGATCCAATCCTCACTCCGAAATCCAAAAACTGATCCACCGAAAACGATTTTAAAAACATAAAACGACTAAAATAAATTAAACACTACATCAAATAAAATAAACTAATTTAAAATACAACAATTTAAAATAAAAGGACCAATATATTAATTAAATTAAAAACACTCATTCAATGAAAATACACGTAAAAACGGGTCGTCACACCAATAGGGTCTAACCACTTTTGCATGAGAGTCCACAAAAAAAGTTTTTCAGCACTATTAGAAAATTTATTGGAAGACTACCACAATCCAAACCTGCACTAGTATTACATTTCAACCATTTCCTTAATTCTTTAGAAAGGAAAGAAACTCATATTGTTTTTTCTCAAAATCTATAAACTGTTTTGTACTGGTATAATATTGTTTTTTGCATCCTAGATTTTAAAAACTCTAGGGAACGGGATAATATTACATGTTCTAAGTTTCTTTATAAGTTAACTACATAAATAAAACAATATTTGAAGTGTAAAACATCAACTATATAAATAATAACGATAAGATTCAGGATTAAAAAATCAACTTTCATTTTAGATAGTGACTAGAAATGATCTTATGAAGTCTTAATTGCCTAAATTAGTTTTTGAAAAATCTTAAATGTAGTCATGAGTTTTGCAAGTATAATGTACCTTTTTTGAAAATGAGTGAAATCTGTTATTAAAAAAATTTTTTTTTTTATGTATATCCCATGTTAATTCACTTTTTTCAAAGGGAGTGCGTGTCACTTGTGCATTCTATGACTACAAATATTATTTTTCTTAGTTGTTTAAAAGCAACATTTGATCAAACTAAAGGGAATACAAAATGAGGTGCTAGGAGATCATCACAAATTTCTAGTTAAAACAAATCCACTGCATATATAATAAAGTGCTTACATGGTATAATTTGATTTATAAAATAAATTTTAAAACTTGAAAATAGAACAATTTTTTTAAAAAAGAAAAATTTTATTTACAAGTCAGTGTACAAAACACATCCTCTATATCATTGACATGACAAAACTTGACTTGCAAAAATAATAATAATAATAATAATAATTTAAATCTCCTATAAATCAAGTCTTGTTATATCAACGACATAGAATGTATGTTTTTAGCTATGTTTGGGTAGTGCTTTAGGCTATATTTGATATCACTCTAATACTATTCAATATGTAATAACTGGGCTCGAGCTCAAACCTAGACTCAGGCCAGACCCAAGCCCACGACGAGCTCATCATTGGAGGCCATACAACATTGTTTCGATAAGACTTCTTCCCTTCAGTTCCCTTTCTCCCTGATGGTTATCTTCCTTTCTTTTACCAATTTCCCCATTCTGAAATTTCCTCTCCTTGAATCACACTTCCTCCCTCATGCACTTGCAGTTTTACCCTAGCCTCACTGTGACGCCCCCAAATCCCCACGCCCGAACACGGGGAAATCGAGACGTCCGGATGGTGACAACCCGGATCACCATCCCATCGACGGGTGCCAAGTGTGTGCAAAAGCAACAAATGTACACGAAAGAACACGCAGCAGATAACGAAAGTCATAACTAAGTACCAGAATTGTTCTTAACGTAATATAAGCTGTTTAAAACATACATAAATAAAATATTATAAAAACACAAATACAGTTTTAAACCAAATATAAAGCATAGCATCAGCAACCCGGCGGAGCCGCATCCTCGGGCTCAGCCTCCACCTCTTCGTCCTCCAACTCTGCACCAAAAGCTACGGAACCAAAAATGGTACCGCAGGTAAGTAAAACCCAAACACCACCAGATAAAAACACATATCGAACTCAAACAATATGCATGAAACATGCCCAATGCACAAAACCCATAAAACATAATTTTCCACACACGCCAAAAACCCATTTGGCCCAAAAACACATCCTTTCCGAAAAACACGCCAAAAGTCACATTTGGCCTTTATCCGTCTCAAACCATTATCCATATTAACCATATGCACCATGACCTCCCCTAAGGGTCATCCGCACACCCTGGCTCCAGTGCCACACCGCAGAGTACCACCACGCATGTGACACCTAACGAGCGATGCCCAGTTCCGTGCCCCGCATGTTCGTAGCCAAGCATCCTCTAGCCCTCACTAGCGAAGGGCCACGGAGTCGGTGCGTAGAGCGATGCCTGGTTCCGCGCCCGGCGCGTTCGTAGCCAAGCAACCCCTAGCCCCTACTCCCGTCGTCTAGCGACAACCCAGGGGACATCACTCAGTTTATTCCGCTCCCGAGTGACCAGAGGAGCTCCACCGGGATAATACCCCATCCCAGCTTGGGGTCGTGATACACACGCACCCGTAAGACCACTTACGCCAATACACAGGCTTTTCACACCATTTCACAAACACACGTGCATGCACCATGCAATACCATAACAATGCATAAAAAAAAATAACCAACCAACATAAATCAATAAAACAAGTAACTCCGTCCTCCATCCATCCGACCCCCGAACTCCTCGGACTCAGTCCGGAATCAACCAACCAACAGCAGATAAAATAAATTGAATGAGCAATATATATTTAAATCTGAAAATAGGGTTTGAAAAATACTTACAGCGCTATATGGCAATTTTAGAAAACACGAGGCGTTGCAAACGGCGGCGAAAAAGCAACGTCACAGTGAAAATTCACTGTGGCCGTGGGTTGTGAAAAACCCACTTTTGAACGGGGACAAACTAGGGCTTGGGATTGATAGGGAATGGTCTAGGGATGGTTGTGAAGCTATTGGAAGTGGTGGTTGGCCGTGGGTGGTGGCGAAATCGCCGGAAAGAGGCCGGATTTCCCAAAAAGGAAAGCTAGCTCGTAGGAGCTGTTCCGATGGTCGTTGGTGGCCGGAAATAGGTGGGTTAGGACGGCAAGGGACCGGTGATGAAGTGGTGAAGAAATGGTGGCCGGAGGTGGAGCGACGGCGGCGGATCGGAGCCAAACCCGTGCAGGCTTCAAAGGGCTTTTCCGGCCAAACGGCCGGCCGGTTGGGGGTGGAAATTGGTGGGAAGGTGCGCCGGAGGGAGACGAAGCGAACGGGACCGGCGGTGAGCCGCACGGTGGCCGGACGGCGGTATACCGGGGGTGAGAAGCTTCGGACGTGAGGGAGAGAGAAGAGAGAGAGAGACCGGGGGGGTCGAGCTGGAAAGAAAGAAAAAAAAGAAAAAAAAGAAAGAAAGAAGAAAAAGAAATAAGAAAAAGGGAAAAAGGAAAAAGAAAAGGAAAAAAGGAAAAGAGATGTAGGGAAAAGACGAGGTCTAATCCTCAGTCCGGGAAAAACAACACTAAACCGCCGCGAAGATATTAAAAACTGTAAACAACTAAAAGAAATAAAACACAACATCAATTAAATAAAAAAACAATTTTAAAACGCAAATAAATTAAAATAAATAACTAAAATATTAATTAAAATAAAAATAACTATTTCAGCGAAAATACACTCAAAAGCGGGTCATCACATCCTCCCCTCCTTAAAAACAAATTTCGTCCTCGAAATTTGCAGATCAACCACCAACTTAAAGCAAGCCACAAGAAAGCACATAAACCAACTGTGATCAAGATTAAGATACATACCTTCTCTATTCGAACAAATACGGGTACTGCTCCCTCATGTCCGCTGCTCGCTCCCAAGAGAAGTCTTGAGCTAACGGGTCTCCCCAAGCCACTTTAACCAAAGGTATCGTCTTGGACCTCAACTGTTGCTCCTTCCAATCCAAGATCTGCGACGGAACAACTTCATAAGTGAGATCCGGTTGCAATTGAATACCCGCTGGGTCGACGAAGCGTGGTTCTTGCTGTCCAAAGCTCTTCTTCAGGGATGATACATGGAAGACATCATGAACATCCCCAAATAATCTGGCAAAGCAACTCTATAGGCGACGGACCCTACTCTCTCCAGAATCTGAAAAGGGCCGACGTACCTCGGATCTAGCTTCCTCTTCTTACCAAAATGCTTAACACCTTTCATGGGAGAGACTTTAAGGTAAACCCAATCACCAACTTCAAACGACAACTCTCTCCTCCTGGTATCAGCGTAACTCTTCTGGCGACTCTGAGCTGCCGCCATTTTATCTCTAATGATCCGGACTTGGCTTTGCATCTCTTGAATTATGTCGGGTCCAATTATCCTACTCTCCCCAACTTCATCCCAACACAAGGGCGACCTGCACTTTCTCCCATAAAGAGCTTCATAGGGAGCCATCTGAATGGTCGCATGGAAGCTGTTATTGTATGCAAACTCGATGAGCGGCAAATGATTTTCCCAACTCCCTTGGAATTCCATGACACATGCCCGCAACATGTCTTCCAGGGTCTAAATGGTGCGCTCTGACTGGCCATCTGTCTGCGGGTGATAAGCAGTACTGAACTTCAACTTAGTACCCAAAGCTGCTTGCAAACTCTTCCAGAACTGCGACGTAAACCTCGGGTCTCGATCTGACACTATACTCTTTGGTACGCCGTGTAGCCGCACTATCTCTTTGACATACAAACGGGTCAACTTACCCAAAGAGTCGGTGTTATTAACAGGCAGAAAATGAGCACTCTTCGTTAACCGGTCCACAATCACCCAAACAGAATTCTTCCCACTAGGCGTTCTCGGCAAACCCACTACAAAGTCCATCGTGATGTCATCCCACTTCCACTCAGGAATAGGGAGGGGTTGGAGCATACCTGCAGGTCTCTGATGCTCGGCCTTTACCTGACGGCATGTGTGGCATTTCTCAACATATAAGGCAACGTCCTTCTTCATTCCATCCCCCCAGTAATTTTTCTTCAAGTCCCGATACATCTTTGTACTGCTGGGATGAACTGAATACGGGGCCGCATGAGCTTCCGCCATGATCCGTTCTTTGAAATCTGAGTCCTTCGGGACCACTCTGCGATCTCGGAACCGAAGTATCCCATCATTATCCATGCTATAATGCAACGGCCCTCGAGATTTTCTGACTCTTTTCCTGATGTTCAGCAGTTTCGGATCCTTTCTTTGGAGAGTTTTCAATTCTTCAAAATCAGTTACCCGAATATCAATAACTGAAGACAAAATCTCCACTTGCTGCGAACTCTCTATAAGGAGCCTTCTTATCCCACAAAGCAACGATTCCAATTCTGATGGCTCGGCTTCATATTCCAAGTGTGACTTCCGGCTCAAAGCATCAGCAACTATATTAGCCTTCCCCGGATGGTACTTGATCTCACACTGATAGTCACTGATTAGCTCCAGCCATCGCCTCTGCCTCATATTCAGATTTTTCTGGGAAAACAAATGCTTCAAGCTCTTGTGATCGGTAAAAACCTCGCAAGCTTCCCCATACAAGAAGTGCCGCCAGATCTTGAGAGCAAAAACAATCGCAGCCAATTCTAGATCGTGCGTCGGATAATTATTCTCATGGTCCTTTAGCTGACGAGATGCATAGGCTACAACCCGTCCTTCCTGCATAAGGACACAACCCAAACCAAACTTAGACGCATCACTGAAGACTACGAATGGCTTATGCGGTTCTGGGAGCGCTAACACTGGTGCCGTCGTCAACCTGCTCTTTAATTCCTGGAAGCTTCTCTCACATTTCTCTGACCAAACAAATTCTGTATTCTTCTGAGTCAAAGCTGTGAGAGGTCCAGATAGGCGAGCAAAACCCTCTACAAATCTTCGGTAGTAACCGGCAAGCCCCAAGAAACTCCTGACCTCACGCACTGTAGTCGGGCGCTGCCATGACAAAATGGCTTCTACCTTACTAGGATCAACCGCCACTCCGTCTCGGGAAATTACATGCCCAAGGAATTTAACTTCTTCCAACCAGAATTCACACTTGCTGAGCTTGGCGTATAGCTGGTGTTCTCTCAATCTCTCAAGTACCAGACTAAGATGATACACATGCTCTTCAACATCTCGGGAATAAATCAGTATATCATCAATAAATACTACCACAAAGGAATCCAGATAAGGTCGAAACACTCGATTCATCAAATCCATGAAAGCTGTAGGGGCATTAGCTAACCCAAACGGCATCACCTTAAATTCATAATGCCCATACATCGACCTGAAAGCAGTTTTAGGCACATCCTGGTCTCTGATTCTCAGCTGGTAGTATCCCGACCTCAGATCAATCTTAGAGAACACGGCTGCTCCTTGAAGCTGATCAAACAAATCATCAATCCGCGGAAGAGGATATTTATTTTTGATGGTCACCTTGTTCAATTCTCGATAATCAATGCACATACGGAGGGTTCCATCTTTCTTTTTAACAAATAAAACTGGTGCACCCCACGGCGACGTACTAGGCTGAATAAATCCCTTCTCTACCAGTTCTTGCAACTGAGTCTTCAACTCTTTCAATTCAGCCGGTGCCATGCGATAAGGAGCTTTATGCACAGGAGCCGCTCCAGGTTCCAATTCTATAACAAACTCCATCTCCCGAACAGGGGGTAGTCCGGGCAAGTCATCCACAAACACATCGGGGAATTCTTCCACAACTGGAATGTCTGCCAAAGACTTCTTCTCAGACGGCGTGGACACCATCTGCACCAAGAATGCATCCGCTCCCGATGCAATCTCTCGTCTTGCCTGAATCGCTGATATAATTATCAGTTTTTCTTTTAATCTACTCCCCACAAATTCCAGACAATCACCATCTGGAAGCTGAAAGCTAATTATCCGACTTCTGCAATTAATACTCGCGGAATATCGGTATAGCCAATCCATCCCGAGGATGATATCAAAACCCAACAGCTTGAACACCACCAAATCAGCATCCAAGAACCTTCCCTCAAAATTTAACGGGCATCCCAAAGCAACCTTGGAACACCACACCATCTCACCATTGGGTAGAGCCACTACCATAGACTTCGGCAACGGTTCCGTGACCAAATTACACACCCGAGCAAACGTGGAAGATACAAACGACTGTGAAGCACCGGAATCAAACAAAGTACAAGCATAAAACTCATACAAACGGACTCTTCCTGAACCAAACACATCAACCCATGAAATCCAAAAAGCAAAGAATAAACCACAAACACCAAAAATTAAATCCAACTTAAGATTAAATTAAACCATACCTGTAATTACTCCAGCATCATGGGTCGCTGATGCCTCATCATCCACCTCTCCGGGTGTGACAGCATAAACCCGGGCTTGCACTGCTTGTCTCGGGTTGGTTCTTCCACCGTGTCTACCTCCACGGCTTCCTTGAACTCTGACGGAGCAATCCCGAGCGATATGTCCCACTTGGCCGCACCGGTAACATTGGGGTCCGCTACTCATCCGACACTCGCCCTCATGAGCTCTATTACAAGCTCCACAAATAGGCACCCGTCCTCCCATACGAACACCTAATGACGTTTGAGGTCGAGTTTCGCTCCGCTGAACAAACTTCTGGGGCGAACCCGAGCTGCTTTCTTCACCAGAAAAACTCCGCCTCTTATGCCCTGGAGGGGAGCCCACACTCAGATTATTTTCCCGCTCCACAAGGGTGGCCACATCCACTAATTCCTGAAAAGTGGATATCCGATGGCTGACCACCATACGGCGTATGTCATGGCGTAGCCCCTCCTGAAAACGATCTGCTCGCATCTCCTCGGTGGCGACAAGGTGAGGAGCAAATCGCTCAAGTTCTATGAACCTCCGGGCGTATTGTTCCACTGTCGTGCCCCCTTGGACCAGATTTGAGAACTCTCTTGCCTTTTGCTTCCTTACCAATGCGGGAAAGAAGCGGTCATTGAACTCCTTCTTGAAACGCTGCCAGGTCACCGCAGCGAAAAATCCCAGTTCAGATTCCAACAACACCCTCTTGGTATCCCACCAATCAGAAGTGGTACCTTGCAAGAGATAGCTGGCGTAGAGTACTTGCTGTGCCTCAGTGCATCCACACACCTCAAAGGTTTTCTCCAGATCTTTGATCCATTTTTCAGCCTGAAGTGGATCCTCATTTCCAGTGAAGTGTGGGGTCCTATGCGCTAAGAAGCGCTCATAGGTGCATCTGGCTTGCACCATGCTACTGGACCCTCCTGGATACATCCAAGGCCCTCCCTGATATGGCCAAGGACCTCCTGGTTGTGGCCAAAACCCTCCTTGTTGTGGACAAGGCCCTCCTGATGGTGGACAAGGCCCTCCTGATGGTGGCCAAGGACCCCCTTGTTGTGGCCAAGGTCCTTGTTGTGGCCAAGGCCCTGTCTGTTGAGACCTCGCACTCTGCTGCATAAATTCCATCATCTGCCGTATTGCTTCGGCTATGGAGTCATCCCGGGAGGTATTGTCCCGTGGTTCCTGGGTAGATTTCCTTGGTCTCCCCATTTTCCTGCCACAACACCACCCTTGACCCTCCTTTAAGAAAACAAATAAAACCATCATAAAACCAACAAAAACAAAACCAACACCACACAACAAGAAGCAAAAGAAACCAGCTTGCAAAAACATAACCAAATAAATACAAACAAACAAACAAGCTCAAACAAATAAAATAAATAAAACAACTGTACTTAACATGATTTTCAAAACACAACTTTAAAAAGCATTCTGGTACTGCCTACGGGACATGTGGTTTTACCCAGAGCCAAACCGCTCTGATACCACCTGTGACGCCCCCAAATCCCCACGCCCGAACACGGGAAAATCGAGACATCCGGATGGTGACAACCCGGATCACCATCCCATCGACGGGTGCCAAGTGTGTGCAAAAGCAACAAATGTAAACGAAAGAACACGCAGCAGATAACGAAAGTCATAACTAAGTACCAGAATTGTTCTTAACGTAATATAAGCTGTTTAAAACATACATAAATAAAATATTACAAAAACACAAATACAGTTTTAAACCAAATATAAAGCATAGCATCAGCAACCCGGCGGAGCCGCATCCTCGGACTCAGCCTCCTCCTCTTCGTCCTCCAACTCTGCACCAAAAGCTACAGAACCAAAAATGGTACCGCAGGTAAGTAAAACCCAAACACCACCAGATAAAAACACATATCGAACTCAAACAATATGCATGAAACATGCCCAATGCACAAAGCCCATAAAACATAATTTTCCACACACGCCAAAAACCCATTTGGCCCAAAAACACATCCTTTCCGAAAAACACGCCAAAAGTCACATTTGGCCTTTATCCGTCTCAAACCATTATCCATATTAACCGTATGCACCATGACCTCCCCTAGGGGTCATCCGCACACCCTGGCTCCAGTGCCACACCGCAGAGTACCACCACGCATGTGACACCTAACGAGCGATGCCTGGTTCCGCGCCCGGCGCGTTCGTAGCCAAGCAACCCCTAGCCCCCGCTCCCGTAGTCTAGCGACAACCCAGGGGACATCACTCAGTTTATTCCGCTCCCGAGTGACTAGAGGAGCTCCACCGGGATAATACCCCATCCCGGCTTGGGGTCGTGATACACACGCACCCGTAAGACCACTTACGCCAATACACAGGCTTTTCACACCATTTCACAAACACACGTGCATGCACCATGCAATGCCATAACAATGCATAAAAAAAAATAACCAACCAACATAAATCAATAAAACAAGTAACTCCGTCCTCCATCCATCCGACCCCCGAACTCCTCGGACTCAGTCCGGAATCAACCAACCAACAGCAGATAAAATAAATTGAATGAGCAATATATATTTAAATCTGAAAATAGGGTTTGAAAAATACTTACAGCGCTATATGGCAATTTTAGAAAACACGAGGCGTTGCAAACGGCGGCGAAAAAGCAACGTCACAGTGAAAATTCACTGTGGCCGTGGGTTGTGAAAAACCCACTTTTGAACGGGGACAAACTAGGGCTTGGGATTGATAGGGAATGGTCTAGGGATGGTTGTGAAGCTATTGTAAGTGGTGGTTGGCCGTGGGTGGTGGCGAAATCGCCGGAAAGTGGCCGGATTTTCCAAAAAGGAAAGCTAGCTCGTAAGAGCTGTTCCGGTGGTCGTTGGTGGCCGGAAATAGGTGGGTTAGGACGGCAAGGGACCGGTGATGAAGTGGTGAAGAAATGGTGGCCGGATGTGGAGCGACGGCGGCGGATCGGAGCCAAACCCGTGCTGGCTTCAAAGGGCTTTTCCGGCCAAACGGCTGGCCGGTTGGGGGTGGAAATTGGTGGGAAGGTGCGCCGGAGGGAGACGAAGCGAACGGGACCGGCGGTGAGCCGCACGGTGGCCGGACGGCGGTATATCGGGGGTGAGAAGCTTCCGACGTGAGGGAGAGAGAATAGAGAGAGAGACTGGGGGGGCTCGAGCGGGAAAGAAAGAAAAAAAAGAAAAAAAAGAAAGAAAGAAGAAAAAGGGAAAAAGGAAAAAGAAAAGGAAAAAAGGAAAAGAGATGTAGGGAAAAGACGAGGTCTAATCCTCAGTCCGGGAAAAACAACACTAAACCGCTGCGAAGATATTAAAAACTGTAAACAACTAAAAGAAATAAAACACAACATCAATTAAATAAAAAAACAATTTTAAAACGCAAATAAATTAAAATAAATAACTAAAATATTAATTAAAATAAAAATAACTATTTCAGCGAAAATACACTCAAAAGCGGGTCATCACACTCACCAATTAAATCTTCTCTTCACTCCCAGGGCTTGCTTGCAGACTTGTTCTCTCTCCCTCAATTGCTCCCTTTTATTTTCTTGTGGATTTTGGTGTTGCAATTGTGGAAGATTTTCAGTTGAGTGGCTTAAATTTTAAGCCCCATTTCTCTCTTCTCTCTCTTTCCCCCTCTCTCGCTCTCTCTCAAACTCTCCTTCTTATGAATTTCTGTGTCGTGGTAGGTGCTGCGATTTCGTGGGTTCCCGAATTTTGTAAAGGTTGAGCCTCGTCACGAAATGACATTGAATGACGGTAAGCCCTCTCCCATTTCTCCTCTATTCACACAACACTCACTTCAATTTTTCACTAACAAATTCACTCATCATAGGTCATAACCACTCTACTCATTTGTCGTACACCACCACCACTACGTCCAACGCAATCGCCAATCACTTGTTCGTGCAGGTAAACTTCATTTGCACTCCATTAATTTTTTTATACCTGATGCATCTCACCCACAGATTCTCACCTTCTCCCTCTATTAATTCACCATATCAGTGGATTAGGTTCAGTAGCCCCTTCGATTCTTTTGCCATAGCAGACTCAACTATAACTACAACCATACGTAGCCATGCTGGTAACCCCATCTTCCTACCATTTTCTATTTTTTTTTTCCTTAAGCTATTATTTTTCCAAAATATTGTGAATGAAATTATTTTTGGGTTTCTGGATATTAATTGCAGGGTAATAATCTAGTCTTAGGCAGCACTAGATTACTCACAAAAGCATAAAATCGTCGCTTCAATAATTGTGCAAGGTAATCATAGATGCAAGTCTTGAAGCCATGATTTGTTTAGAAGCCATAAATGGAATATTATGATGTTATAGTATTTATGAAGGAGTTAGTGATTTATATGAAACCTTGGTGGTGAGGTTGGGTGGTGTGAAGCTATTGTGGTTGGATGAGGTTGATGTGACGATGTAAATGGAGTTGTTGTGATTGTTCGAGCTATGTTAGTTGGCTAATTGGAGCTATTTAGTTACTATGTTGGATTTGTTATATTGACGACTTGGGTCTATGTTAACCGTTTTGGAGTGTGTTAATGTCGTTGCTCCAAATGTATTCTTTCAAGTGTAGAAGTGTTGTGATGACCCGCTTTTACGTGTATTTTCACTGAAGTATTGTTTTTAATTTAATTAATATATTAGTTTATTTATTTTAAATTAATGTATTTTAATTGGTTTTATTTATTTGATGTTGTGTTTTATTTAATTAGTCATTTTACGGTTTTTAATCTCGTTTTCGACGGATTTGTTTTGTTTTCCGGAGTGAGGATTGGACCTCATTTCTTTCCTACATCTTTTCTTTTCCCTTTTTCCTTTTTCTCTTTTTCTCTTTTCTTTCTTTTTCTTTTTTCTTCTTTCTTTTTCTCCTTTTTTTCTTTCTCCCCCGAGCCCCCCCGTGCGTCGACTCTCTCTCTCTCTCCTCTCTTTCATGCTGTTCTACCCATCTGCCCTGACCCATTGCCGTCCGGCCACCGTGGTCGACACCACCCCCGCCGGTCGACTCCCTTCCAACCGGAGCACCACCCCACCGAATCCCATCCCCAGCCGTGTTGCCGTTTAGCCGGAAATAGTCCTTTTAAGCCGCACGGATTTTGCTCCGATCCGCCGCCGTCGCTCCACCTCCAGCCACCACCTCTTCACCACTTCATCACTGACTCCTTGTCGTCCTAACCCACCCATTTCCGGCCTCTAATAGTCACCGGAACAGCTCCCACGAGCTAGTTTCCGTTTTGGAAAATCCGGCCTTCAACCGCAGTTTCTGCCGCCACCCACGGCCAAACTCCACTTTCACTAGCTTCATAAACATCCTTAGACCCTTCTCTATCAATCCCGAGTCTTGGTTTGTCCCCATTCAAAAGTGGGTATTTTACAACCCACGGCCACAGTGAAATTTCACTATTACGTTGCTTTCCTTCTGCCGTTTGCAACGCCGCGTGTTTTCTAAAAATACCATATAGTGCTGTAAGTATTTTCCAAACTCTACTTTTGGATTTAAATATATTTTTCTTATTCAATAAATATTTATCTACTGGTTGGTTGATTCTGGACTGAATCCGAGGAGTTCAGGGGTCGGATGGATAGAGGACGGAGTTGCTTATTTTATTGATTTATGGTTGGTTGATCTTTTTGTGCATTGATATCGCATTTACATGGTGCATGTACGTGCGTTTTATTTAAATTAAGAAAATCCTGTTTTATTGGCATAAGTGGATTTTCGGGTGCGTGTGTATCACGACCCCAAGCCGGGATGGGGTATTATTCCAGTGGAGCTCCTCTGGTCACACGGGAGCGTAATAAACTGAGTGACGTCCTTTGAGTTGTCGTTGGACTACGACGGGAGCGGGGGCTAGGGGATGCTTGGCTACGAACGCGTAACCGGGCATCGCTCTACGCACCGACTCCGTGGCCCTTCGCTGGCGAGGGCTAGAGGATGCTTGGCTACGAACGCGCAGGGCGCGGAATTGGGCATCGCTCGTTTAGGTGTCACATGCGTGGTCGTTACCTACGATGTGGCACTGGAGCCAGGGTATGCGGTTGACCCCTAGGGGAGGTCATGGTGCATACGGTTTAATTGGTAAACGGTTTGAGTTTGATATGGGCAAATGTGACTTTTGGCGTGATATTTGTAAAGGATGTGTTTTTGGGCCAAATGGAATTTTTGGCGTGTGTGGAAAAATATGATTTTATGGGTTTTGTGCATTGGCATCACTTCATGCATATTGTTTGAGTTCTATATGTTTTTATCTAGTGGTGTTTATATTTTACTTACCTGTGACACCATTTTTGGTACCGTAGATTTTGGTGCAAAGATCGAGAATGAGGAGGAGGAGGTTGAGCCCGAGGATACGACTCCGCCGGGATGCTGATGTTATGTTTTGTATCTGGTTTAAAATTATGTTTGTGTCTTGTAATATTTATTTATGTATATTTTGAACAGCTTTGTATTAAACAAGAAAAATCTAGTACTTAGTTATTGACTTACTTTTCGCTGCATATTTCTCGTGTATATTTGTCGCTTATACACACACTTGGCACACGTCGATAAGGTGATGACCCGTGATGTCATCATCCAGACGTCTCGATTTCCCCGTGTTCATGCATGGGGATTTGGGGGCATCACAGGTGGTATCAGAACGGTTTGGCTCTGGGTAAAACTACATGTCCCGTAGGTAGTACCAAAATGTTTTTAAAGTTGTGTTTTAAAAATTATGTTAAGTAAAGTTGTTATTTGATTTATTTTATTTGTTTGAGTTTGTTTGCTTGTTTTTATTTATTTAGTTATGTTTTTGCAAGCTGGTTTCTTTTTTTTCTCGTTATGTGGTGTTGGTCTTTGATTTTTGTTTTTGTTTGTTGTTGGTTTTATTTATTTTTGTTTTCTTAAAGGGGGTCAAAAGTTGTGGTGGCAGGAAAATGGGGAGACCAAGGAAATCTACTCAGGAGCCACGGGACAATACATCAAGAGATGACTCCATAGCCCAAGTAATACGACAGATGACGGAGTTTATGCAGCAGAATTTTAGGCCACAGCAAGCAGGGCCTTGGCCACAACCAAGAGGACCTTGGCCACAACAAGGGGGTCCCTGGCCGCCACAAGGAGGGCCTTGTCTGCAACAAGGAGGACTTTGGCCGCAACCAGGAGGTCCTTGGCCACATTAGGGAGGGCTTTGGCTATACCCGGGAGGATCTAATAGCATGGTGCAAGCCGGATGCACCTATGACACTTTCTGGCGCATAGGACTCCACACTTCACTGGAGAAGAGGATCCACTTCAAGCTGGAAAGTGGATCAAGGACTTGGAAAGAACTTTTGAGGTGTGTGGTTGCACCGAGGCGCAACAGGTACTCTACGTCAGCTATCTGTTGCAAGGCACCGCTTCTGATTGGTGGGATACCAAGAGGGTGATGCTGGAAGCAGAATTGGGATCTTTCGCTGCTGTGACCTGGCAGCGCTTCAAGAAATAATTTAACGACCGCTTCTTTCCCGCATCTGTAAGGAAGCAAAAGGCAAAAGAGTTCTCAAATTTGGTTCAAGGAAGCACAACAATGGAACAGTATGCCTGAAGATTTATAGAACTTGGGCGGTTTGCTCCCCACCTCATTGCCACAGAGGAGATGCGAGCTGAGCGTTTTCAAGAGGGACTACGCCCTGATATACGCCGTATGGTGGTCAGTCACCGGATATCCACTTTTCAAGACTTAGTAGATGTGACCACCCTTGTGGAGCGAGAGAATAATCTGAGTATGGGCTCCCCTCCGGGTCATAAGAGGCGGAGTTTTTCTGGTGAAGGAAGCAACTCGGGTTCGCCTCAGAAATTTATTCAGCAAACTGGAACTCGACCTCAAGCGTCCTCAGGTGTTCGTATAGGAGGACGGGTGCCAATTTGTGGAGCATTTAATAGAGCTCATGAGGGAGAGTGTCAGCAGAGTGGTGGACCCCAGTGTTACCAATGCGACCAAGTGGGCCATATTGCTCGTGAGTGCCCCGTCAGAGTTCAAGGAAGCCGTGGAGGTAGACACGGAGGAAGAACAAATCCAAGGTAAGCAGTGCAAGCCCGGGTTTATGCTGTCACACCCGGAGATGTGGATGATGAGGCACCAGCGACCCATGATGCTGGAGTAATTACAGGTATGGATTTAAATTTAACTTTATGTTGGATTTAATTTTCGGTGTATTTGGTTTCTACTTTGTTTTTTTTTTTGGATTTCATGGGTTAATGTGTTTGGTTCAGGGAGAGTCCGTTTATATAAGTTTTATGCTTGCACTTTGTTTGATTCCGGTGCTTCACAATCATTTGTATCTTCCACGTTTGCGCGGATGTGTAATTTGGTCACGGAACCTTTACCAAAGTCATTGGTAGTGGCTTTACCCGATGGTGAAATGGTGTAGTGTTCCAAGGTTGCTTTGGGATGCCCGTTAAATTTTGATGGAAGGTTCTTGGATGCTGATTTGGTAGTGTTTAAGCTTTTGGGTTTTGATATCATTCGCGGGATGGATTGGCTATACCAATATTCTGCGAGTATTAATTGCAGAAGTCGGGTAATTACCTTTCAGCTTCCAGATGGGGATTGTATGAAATTTGCGGGGAGTAAGTTAAAAGAAAAGCCGGTAATTATATCAGCAATTCAAGCAAGAAAAGAGATTGCATGGGGAGCGGATGCATTCTTAGTTCAGATGGTGTCTGCGCCGTCTGAGAAGAAGTCTTTGGTAGACATTCCAGTTGTGGAAGAATTCCTCGATGTGTTTGTGGATGACTTGCCTGGACTACTCCCTGTTCGAGAAATGGAGTTTGTTATAGACTTGGAACCTAGAGCGGCTCCTGTACATAAAGCTCCTTATCGTATGGCACCGGCTGAATTAAAAGAGTTGAAGACTCAGTTGCAAGAGCTGGTAGATAAGGGATTTATTCAGCCTAGTACTTCGCCTTGGGGTACACCAATGTTGTTCGTTAAAAAGAAATATGGAACCCTCCGTATATGCATCGATTATCTGGGAATTAAATAAGGTGACCATCAAAAATAAATATCCTCTCTCGCAGATAGATGATTTATTTGATCAGCTTCAAGGAGCAGTCATGTTCTCGAAGATTGATTTGAGGTCGGGATACTACCAGCTGAGGATCAGAGACAAGGATGTGCCCAAAACTGCTTTCAAGTCGAGATATGGGCATTATGAGTTTAAGGTGATGCCGTTTGGGTTAGCTAATGCCCCTGCTGCTTTTATGGATTTAATGAATCGAGTATTTCGACCTTATCTGGATTCTTTTGTGGTAGTATTCATTGATGATATTCTGATTTATTCCCGAGATGTCAAAGAGCATGTGTATCATCTTCGTCTGGTACTTGGGAAATTGAGAGAACACCAGTTGTACGCCAAGCTCAGCAAGTGTGAATTCTGGTTGGACGAAGTCAGATTTCTTGGGCATGTGATTTCCCGAGACGGAGTGGCTGTTGATCCTAATAAGGTGGAAGCCATTTTGTCATGGCAGCGTCCGACTATAGTGCGCGAGATCTAGAGTTTCTTGGGACTTGCCGGATATTACCGAAGATTTGTGGAGGGATTTGCTCGTCTATCCAGACCTCTCACAGCTTTGACTCGGAAGAATGCAGAATTTCTTTGGTCAGATAAGTGTGAGAGAAACTTCCAAGAATTGAAGCGCAGGTTGACGACAACACCAGTGTTAGCGCTTCCAGAACCACATAAGCCATTCGTAGTCTTCAGCGATGCGTCTAAATCCGGTTTGGGTTGTGTCCTTATGCAGGAAGGACGGGTTGTTGCCTATGCATCTCGTCAGCTAAAGGACCATAAGAAGAATTATTCGACGCACGATTTAGAATTGGCTATGATTGTTTTTGCTCTCAAGATCTGGTGGCACTTTTTGTATGGGGAAGCATGTGAAGTATACACTGATCACAAATGCTTGAAGCATTTGTTTTCCCAGAAAAATCTGATCAGTGACTACCAGTGTGAGATCAAGTACTATTCGGGGAAGGCTAATATAGTTGCTGATGCTTTGAGTCGAAAATCACACTTGGAAGATGAAGCCGAGCCGTCGAAATTGGATTCTTTGCTTTGTGGGATGAAAAGACTCCTTATTGAAAGTTCACAGCAGGAAGAGATTTTATCTTCAGTTCTTGATATTCGGGTAACTGATTTTGAAGAATTGAAGACTCTTCAAAGGAAGGATCCGAAGCTGCTGAATATCAGAAAAAGAGTCAGAAAATCTCGAGGGTCGTTGCACTATAGTATGGATAAAGATGGAATACTTCGGTTTCGAGATCGCAGAGTGGTCCCCAAAGATTCAGAATTCAAGGAGCGGATCATGGCAGAAGCTCATGCGGCCCCTTATTCAGTTCATCCCGGCAGTACAAAGATGTACCAGGACTTGAAGAAAAATTATTGGTGGGATGGAATGAAGAGGGATATTGCCTTGTATGTTGAGAAATGCCACACATGCCGTCAAGTGAAGGCCGAGCATCAAAGACCTGCTGGTATGCTCCAACCCCTCCCTATTCCTGAGTGGAAATGGGATGACATCATGATGGACTTTGTAGTGGGTTTGCCGAGAACGTCTAGTGGGAAAAATTCTGTTTAGGTGATTGTTGACCGGTTAACGAAGAGTGCTCATTTCTTGTCTGTTAGTAACACCGATTCCTTGGATAAGTTGACACGCTTGTATGTGAAAGAAATAGTGAGGCTGCATGGCATACCAATGAGTATAGTGTCGGATCGAGACCCAAGGTTCACATCGCAGTTCTGGAAGAGTTTGCAGGCAGTTTTGGGTACTAAGTTGAAATTCAGTACTGCTTACCACCCACAGACAGACGGCCAATCGGAGCGCACCATTCAGACCCTTGAAGACATGTTGCAAGCATGTGTCATGGAATTTCAAGGGAGTTGGGAAAACCATTTGCCGCTCATAGAGTTTGCATATAATAATAACTTCCATGCAACCATTCAGATGGCTCCCTATGAAGCTCTTTACGAGAGGAAGTGCAGATCGCCCTTGTGTTGGGATGAAGTCGGGGAGAGTAGGATAATTGGACCCGAAATAATTCAAGAGATGCAAAGCCAAGTTCGGATCATAAGGGATAAAATGGCAGCAGCTCAGAGTCGTCAGAAAAGCTACGCTGACACCAGGAAGAAAGAGTTATCTTTTGAAGAAGGTGATTGGGTTTATCTCAAAGTCTCTCCCATGAGAGGTGTTAAGCGTTTTGGTAAGAAGAGGAAACTGGATCCGAGGTATGTCGGCCCTTTTCAGATTCTGGAGAAGGTAGGGCCCGTCGCCTATAGAGTTGCTTTGCTAGAGTATTTTGGGGATATTCATGATGTCTTCCACGTATCGTCCTTGAAGAAGAGTTTTGGACAACAAGAGCCACGCTTTGTCAACCCAGAGAGTATTCAGTTGCAACCGGATCTCACTTATGAGGTTGTTCCATCGCAGATCATGGATTGGAAGGAGCAACAGTTGAGGTCCAAGACGATACCTTTGGTTAAGGTGGCGTGGGGAGATCCGTTAGCTCAAGACTTCTCTTGGGAGCGAGTAGTGGACATGAGGGAGCAGTACCCATACTTATTTGAGTAATGAAGATACGTATCTTAATCTTGGTCACAGGTGGTTTATGTGTTTTTATGTGGCTTGTTTTAAGTTGGTGGTTGATCTTGCAAATTTCGAGGACGAAATTTGTTTTTAAGGGGGGAGGATGTGATGACCCGCTTTTACGTGTATTTTCACTGAAGTGTTGTTTTTAATTTAATTAATATATTAGTTTATTTATTTTAAATTAATGTATTTTAATTGGTTTTATTTATTTGATGTTGTGTTTTATTTAATTAGTCGTTTTACAGTTTTTAATCTCGTTTTCGACAGATTTGTTTTGTTTTCCGGAGTGAGGATTGGACCTCATTTCTTTCCTACATCTTTTCTTTTCCCTTTTTCCTTTTTCTCTTCTTCTCTTTTCTTTCTTTTTCTTTTTTCTTCTTTCTTTTTCTCCCTTTTTTCTTTCTCCCCCGAGCCCCCCTGTGCGTCAACTCTCTCTCTCCTCTCCTTCACGCCGTTTGACCCATCTGCCCTGACCCATTGCCGTCCGGCCACCGTGGTCGACACCACCCCCGCTGGTCGACTCCCCTCCAGCCGGCGCACCACCCCACAGAATCCCAGCCCCAGCCGTGCCGCCGTTTAGCCGGAAATAGCCCTTTAAGCCGCACGGATTTTGCTCCGATCCACCGCCGTCGCTCCACCTCCGGCCACCACCTCTTCACCACTGCATCACCGACTCCTTGTCATCCTAACCCACCCATTTCCAGCCTCTAATAGTCACCGGAACAGCTCCCACGAGCTAGTTTCTGTTTTGGGAAATCCGACCTTCAACCGCCGTTTCCGCTGCCACCCACTGCCAAACTCCACTTCCACTAGCTTCATAAACATCCTTAGACCCTTCCCTATCAATCCTGAGCTTTGGTTTGTCCCCGTTCAAAAGTGGGTATTTTACAACCCACAGCCACAGTGAAATTTCACTATTACGTTGCTTTCCTTCCACCGTTTGCAACGCCGCGTGTTTTCTAAAAATATCATATAGCGCTGTAAGTATTTTCCAAACTCTACTTTTGGATTTAAATATATTTTGCTCATTCAATAAATATTTATCTGCTAGTTGGTTGATTCCGGACTGAGTCCGAAGAGTTCGGGGGTCGGATGGATGGAGGACGGAGTTGCTTGTTTTATTGATTTATGGTTGGTTGATCTTTTTGTGCATTGATATCGCATTTACATGGTGCATGCGCATGCGTTTATTTAAATTAAGAAAATCCTATTTTATTGGCGTAAGTAGATTTTCAGGTGCGTGTGTATCACGACCCTAAGCCGAGATGGGGTATTATTCCGATGGAGCTCCTCTAGTCACTCGGGAGCGTAATAAACTGAGTGACGTCCCCTGAGTTGTCGTTGGACGACGACGGGAGCTGGGCTAGGGGATGCTTGGCTACGAACGCGCCAGGCATGGAACCAAGCATCGCTCTACACACCGACTACGTGGCCCTTCGCTGGCGAGGGCTAGAGGATGCTTGGCTACGAACGCGCGGGGCGCGGAACTGTGTATCGCTCGTTTAGGTGTCACATGCGTGGTCGTTACCTGCGGTGTGGCACTGGAGCCAAGGTGTGCGGATGACCCCTAGGGGAGGTCATGGTGCATACGGTTTAATTGGTAAACGGTTTGAGTTTGATATGGGCCAAATGTGACTTTTGGCGTGATATTTGGAAAGGATGTGTTTTTGGGTCAAATGGGATTTTTGGCGTGTGTGGAAAAATATAATTTTATGGGTTTTGTGCATTGGCATCACTTCATGCATATTGTTTGAGTTTTATATGTTTTTATCTGGTGGTGTTTGGATTTTACTTACCTGCAGCACCATTTTTGGTACCGTAGATTTTGGTGCAGAGATCAAAAATGAGGAGGAGGAGGCTGAGCCCGAGAATGCGGCTCCGCCAAGATGCTGATGTTATGTTTTGTATCTGGTTTAAAATTATGTTTGTGTCTTGTAATATTTATTTATGTATGTTTTAAACAGCTTTGTATTAAACAAGAAAAATTCTGGTACTTAGTTATTGACTTGCTTTTCGCTGCGTATTTTTCGTGCATATTCGTCGCTTATACACACACTTGGCACACGTCGATAGGGTGATAACCCATGATGTCATCATCCGGACATCTCGATTTTCCCGTGTTCGTGCATGGGGATTTGGGGGTGTCACAAGTGTCAAATTGTATAAAGGATAAGTCCAGGATCATATTCCACAGGGACAAAATAATTATCAAAGTATTTGTGAAGGTTTATTGTAAAATAAAATGATGTATGAAAAATATAATAAAGTAAAATACTATGTAAAGTTATTTTTGGATTTTATTTTATGAATGTATAAACAATGAGCAAAATGGAAATTATTATATTCACAATGAAGGATTTAATGAAAATGGAATATATGGTTGAACTTTGAGGGTCTCGATGTTGTAACTTTTGTTTGGAAAATGAACTAAATTGTAAAGTATCTGATTACTAAAATTTAAATGATTCAAAATTGATTAAATTGTAATTTATGTGTTATAAAAACACATAAATAAGCTTCAAAACAGTAACTAAAATTTAAGTAGAGTCACTAAAAACAATTTAAGGAATACTTGGGTTATAGGTCCAAACATTCTTTGCTTCTAGTATTTACAAAATTTTGGGCATTACCTCTCTTCTATTAATCCAATCAAGGCATTAATAAAATAAAATGTGAAAATTGTAATCTCAAGATAAAAAGTGCCGAGACCTATAATTGAAATATTCTCACTAATCATCAATCAAATTTCATTTAATACTCAGCTGAAGAAAATCTTTGATTAATTCAAAATTTTGTTGTGCCTATTGTCAACAACAAAACAAGAAATAAGAGCAAGAGATTTATCAACTTTCTCCCATTAAAATTTGGTCATCAAACAAAGTAAGGTGTGAAATTAAATCAACATAAATCTAGCAACAATGAGAAGCACATAAGCTTTACCACAACCCAAACTACAGAAATTAGTCGATCATCTTCATCACAAGCTAGTAAAAATACTTAAATGAAAAACTCTAAGAAAAATGTGAAAATGACGTTTGAACAAAGCAAGAAATAAAGGAAGAATAAAATGGAAAACTCTCTAATCCCTTCACCCGAAAATCCATCTTCCTTTTATACTCAGAATCTTCTCTCATTCCCTCTCTCCTTGCCACGGATCGTAGCCTCTCCATCATAACGGCTTCTCTTTGTGGTCCCCTGGCTTCATTTCCAGAAAAAATCACATAAAATTGTCTCAGGTTAGCTTGCTGTCGGGTCTTCAATTAAATCACGGTTTGCCCATTTTGAATTCTTCATGGGTTAAGCTTCTTTCCTTCACAGTATAGTCATGTATTGGCTTCGATTTTGTGACATGGACTGCTTTCTTTTTATTTTTTCTTTGGACAACACTTGTGGCTTGCATTACCATCATGTTGGCTTCTAATACCTCAATTACTGAATGCATTTAATCTCTTGCCAATTGCCTTCTTTTTCTTCACAGATTTTGTGCAGATGTAAGCCTTGGCTACAAGCTTCAATGGGCTTCACTCTTGCAATGGGCCAAGATTCAATTATAAGTTTACTTAAATACTAGTCAGCTCCACAACCTAATGCATTTATATTTAAGTAGAGGTAAAATATTATTTCACATGCCAAACAAAGTTAATTCACAGTATCTAATTAATACTCTTATTTTGACCCATAAATCTCTTTTAACCCAAGATATTTAGGAGTATTAATACTACATAATTGACCATTTATCACACCCCTCAATGGACTTTTTGCTAGTCTCTAGTAAATAAAGTGAATGAAATCATACAAAATGGAAGTTACCAACTACAATTCTAATAAATTTGAAAGTCACATGCCATGAAATAAACTTGTTGAGTTTAAGAACACTGGAAATAGATTAATATGAATTTTAGTATCAATTGAGAGATTTATACACCATTTAGTTAATCAACCAAGGGAATTAAATATAACAAAGTTTGCTTTCCTTTAAGTATATGGGAAAAATGTGTAGAATTTAAAGACTGACTACCAAGAGGCATTAATAATTTCAATCACAGCTGCTAATTTGAGATAACTACATGGTCTTATTCTAATTCAAAATCATTGTAATAGCGGTTTTCATGTTATTACACTTTAAAAGACACCTACTTTCTTACTTAGTAAGGACCACGGTAATAGGCAGCCTTTTCTAATATACGAATGTAAATAATGAATGAAAATTTTCTTATTTCAATTCTTTTGTTTTTTTATTTTCTTTTTTTTTTTTAAGACTTGATCCCTTGCTTGTCCCTTTTCTCATTTAATTCACTTCAGATTTCTTCCTAAGTTATTAAGATATGGTTCATTAGAATCCCAAATAACTTAAGTGTAAATCAACAAATAATGTGCCAATGAAGTTTTTCTAAGCATTCTGGGCATGTGTTGTGTGTGTTTCAGCAAAACTTTTAATATCTTTCTCTTAGTTTAACAACTAAATAAAATGAATAAGTTCCTCTTTTGACCTACACTCATATTTGCAATATATTCTATATGTTCCATGACCTCAACAAATCATTTTCCAATTCAACAAATTTTTCAGCATGTAAAATTCAAGAATATGAAATTTAATCTACTTTGAACTCATTACCAACACTCCCCCAAGGTGGACCAACATATATATAAGGCATGCAAATAGAAAAATAAATTCTCTTCCACCCCCCAACTAAATTGTAGCATTGTTCTCAATGATGCAAGAAAAATGAAAGAAATTATTTAAGCGGCAAAATAGCTATAAGAAGAACCAAGGGGTAAAAGAAAAAAATAAAGGAAAGAGGAAAAAAAAGTACCTGAACAGCTTTTGAAAAGAGTGCAACTAGAAGGAAAAAGAAATAAAAACTGACAAACAAAAGAAAACAATGAAAGAAATGGACAGATTAAGAAATCATATTAATTAGGATCAAGAAAATGTAGATTAGATTCCTCAAGTGCAAAGTTAGAAATAAAAAGTTTGAGCCTTTGGCCATTAACCTTAAAAATGTTACCATTGAGGGGAATTATTATCTCTATAGCACTATGGGAAAAAACAGTTTGTACATATAAGGCCCACTCCACCGAGACCTTAATTTACCATGGAACAAATGTAATCGAGAGTTGTACAATAACACCTGTTGATCAGGCTCAAAAATCTTATGTTAGATGTGTTTGTCATGGAAGTTTTTCATTCTTATTGTAGGCATCCATCCTTAACTCATCCAACCTAAACAACTGCAATTTCCTCACAAAACCAACTTTATCAATGTTAAAATCACATTGCTTAATGACCCAATATGCCCTATGTTCCAGCTTTATAGGCAAGTGGCATGCCTTACTATATACTAGTCTTTATAAAGACATGCCCAAAATGGTTTTAAAAGTTGTTCTATGGGCCCACAAGGCAATCTCAAAGACCAATCTTTCTTGTTTGGGTTAACTGTTTTCTCAATGATGTTTTTAATTTTCCTATTTGCTAGTTCAGCTTGTTCATTGGTTTGAGGATGATAGGAAGTAGAGATTTTGTGATGGATGTCATACTTATTCATTAAAGCTGAAAAATGCTTGTTATAAAAGTGGGTGCCATTAACACTAATTATGGTTTTAAGTATGCCAAACCTTGCAAATATGTTTTCTTTCAAAAAATTTTGAACAACTTGATGATCATTAGATTTGCAAGAGACGACCTCAACCCACTTAGAAACATGATCAATAGCAAGCAAAATGTATAAATAGTCATAAGAAGAAGGAAATGGTCCCATAAAATCTATTCTCAAATAATGAAAAATTTCAATAACTAGTATAAGTTGAATAGGCATCATGTTTCTCATAGTGATTCCTCCTAATTTTTGACCAGTTTCACAAGCTTTACAAAAACTAAAAACATCCTTGAACATAGTTGGCAAAACAAAAAGAAAATCACTGAAGAATTTTAGCCACTGTTTTGTGAGCTAAACAATGTCCACCACAAGCTTTCGTATGGCAAAAACTTAATACATCAAAAATCTCACTATTAGGCACACACTTCCAAATGATTAGATCTGAACAATACTTAAAAAGATAAGAATCATTGAAAAAAAAAAAAGACTTAGCTTCAGCTTTCAACCTTTTGATGTCTTGAGCATTCTAATGAGGTATTATTCCTGTGACCAAGAAATTCACAAGGTCAGTATACCATGGTAAAGTTTCAATTGAAAATAATTGTTCATTAAGAAAATAATCAAAAATTAAAGAAAATGGTTCAAAAACTTCAGGTATAAGTCGAGAAAGATGATTTGCCACCACATTTTTCACTTCCTTTTTGTCTTTTATTATGAGATCAAATTCTTGCAATAGGAGTATCCTTCTTATCAGCCTCAACTTGGTGTCCTTTTTTTTTTACAATAAAAATTTTAAAGCTACAAGATCAGTGAATATCATGACAGGTGAACATAAAAGATATGATTTAAACTTATCCAATACAACGACTATAACTAGTAATTCTTTTTCTGTGGTGGGATAATTCTTTTTAGCAGCATTTAAAGTTTTACTAGTATAGTATATGACATATGATAGCTTATCTCTTTGTTGTCCAAGTGCAGCCCCCATAGCAAAGTGCATCACACATTATTTCAAAAGGAATTGACTAGTCAGGGTGCTGAATGATAGGTGCAATGGTGAAAAATGTTTTCATCTAATCAAAGCAATTTTGATATTCTTTAGTCCATTCAAACTTGACATCATGTATTATAAGTTGACAAAGAAGCTTAGAGATAAAGCTAAAAATTCTTTATGAACCTTCTATAAAAATCAGCATGCCTTAAAAAAGATCTAACATCTTTCACATTTTTAGGCACAGACAAATTTGAAATTAAGTCTATTTTAGCTTTATCTACCGCTATGCCCAGAGAGGATACAATATGCCCCAAAACTATCCTCTATTGCACCATGAAGTGGCATTTTTTTCAATTTAACAACAATTATTTTTCTTTACATCTTTTTAAAACAACTTGTAAATTAGACAAACATGCATCAAATATTTTTCTAAAGATTGAAAAATCATCCATGAAAACCTCTAAAATGTCATTGAAAATGCTTAACATGCATATTTGAAAAGTGGCTGGAGCATTGCATAGCCCAAATGACATTCTCTTGAAGGCAAAAGTCCCCAAATGACAAGTGAAGGTAGTCTTCTCTTGATCCTTAAGGATTATTTCTATTTGGTAATAGCCATAGAAGCTATCTAAATAACAATAATATTCATGTTCCGCCACTTTTTCTAAAATCTGGTCAAGAAAAGGTAAGGGAAAATGGTCCTTCCTAGAGATGGTATTTAATTTCCTATAGTCTATGCACATCCTCCAGCCTATGGTCTCTCTAGTAGGAATCAATTCTCCTTTATTATTTTCTACCACAGTTATACCATATTTTTTTGGAACAACTTGGATTGGGCTAACTCACTTGTTGTCGGCAATGGGATAGATGTTGCCTATATCTAACAATTTCAAAATTTCCTTTTTTACCACTTCTTTTATTTTGGGGTTTAGTCTCATTTGTATCTCTCTTAAGGGTTTTGAGTCCTTTTCCAAATGTATCTTATGTGTACAAATAACAGGACTTATACCTTTGATGTTAGCAAATGGGCTAGTCAATAGCTGATTTGTGTTTTGCCAAAACTTTTAGCAATTTACTCTCTTGATCAGGGGTCAACAATGCAAAAATACCACTGGAAATGATTTTTCTAGTCCAAGGTAGGTGTATTTCCGCTCCGAGGTTGGGATCTTTTCATTGGAGGGATGTGCTGAGACTTTTAGGGCTAGTAGTGGCTCAAATTTAAGCTTTCACTGCATCTCATTTGAATTTCCTATAGCACAAAGAGAAGAAAATTGATTAGTAGACTCAATTAAATCAATGGAGTCTTCTAAATCCTCTCAATATTCATCACAATTGTAATTTAACAAAGGATTCTCAGTAAATAAGGATTTCAATGTATTGACTTCTTCAAAATCTTCAAGTTCTTGAGGTTGCGGGCACAAATTAAAAATATTTAATTCTAAAGTCATATTCTCAAAACTCAACTTTAAAATACCACTTTTACAATTAATTATGGCATTAGAAGTTGTTAGGAATGGTCTTCTTAAAATTACAGATGGTGAAGAGTTTGAGTGGGATGACAACTTCATATCTCATACCACAAAATCCACAAGGTAAAAAAATTTAGCTACTTGGACCAAGAAGTTCTCAACAATACCCTTAGAAATTTTTATAGATCTATTAGTAAGCTATAAAATGATTGAAGTGACCTTTAATTCCCCTAACCCCAATTGTTCATACACACTATAAGGTAGCAAATTAGCTCCTGAACCTAAGTCTAACAAGGTCTGACCAATTTTAGAATTTCTAATGACAAATGAAATAATGGGCGACCCAGGATCCTTGTACTTAGGTGGTGTGTGTTTTGAATAATGACACTAACTTGCTCAGTGAGAAAAGTCTTTTTTTGCATATTTAGTTTGCGTTTCATAATGCATCAATCCTTTAGAAACTTAGCATAAGCAGAAATTTGTTTAATAATATCAAGAAATTGAATATTAATCCTAACTTGTTTAAAAATTTCTAGAATTTTAGCGTGTTGTTTTTTTTTTTTTATGTAAAGAAAGCAAACAATGTGGAAAAAGTGCAAGTATAGGACATACATCATTATTTGAATCTAAAATGTTTGACTCACCACTAACTAAAGGAAAGTTAGCTTTTTTATTTAAATTTCCTGCACTATGGACAGAGATATCCATAACCTTACTATTCGTAAAAGTTGTAATGGCTTTCACGATTGCACATTGGCCCCTTAACCATTATTATGAAATGGTTGACCTTGCCCCTACGGATTGGGTTGGGGTTGAGCTGGGAATTTGCCCATCTCTTGGTTACTTAGAGTAATAGTTACTCTAAAGGGTCCTGTTGATGTCGTTGATGGCCTGGGAGTTTTGGTTGTTAATCGTGGTCTGACTTTGTATAAATTGTTGTAGGCTAACATTCAGCTACCAACTGCTAAATGGAATCTTCCACTCCATTTTTTTGCATTGGAGGGGGCTGGTTTGCAAACTAAGAGGGTCTTGAGCCTTGTCAGCTGCTACATAGGGAGCATAATGACTTTGTCCCTTTGTAGATGGTCTAGATTATTCATTTTTCTAACTAAAATTTGGATAATTTCTCTAACCTGCATTGTAAGTACTAAAATAAGGTTTATAAAAATTCTTAAAAATCATATGCACATGGTTGAATTGATTAAGCAAAACTTCCTTAAAAGCATGGACATGTATTAGTCACATCCCCTGGATCCTCACATATGCTGCATTTTTCAAAAATTGATGGTAAAACATGCATTTCACTGACTTTCTTACGCTCTAGAAAATCTAATTTTTTAGACATCAATAAAAGTCTAGCATGTAAATCATCAGCTTCTTTCAAATGATATTTACCACCCCTACTAACCCATTTTTAATTTTCAAATCTATCATACAAGTCAAAAAATCCCAAAATTGAGTATTTTCAGCCAAATAATCAAAGGCTTCCTTGGGCTCTTTGTTGAAAAACTCACCATCGCACATGGTTTTTACAAATTACCTCATTTTTTGTTGCAACTATGATGCCCCCAAATCCCCACGTACGGACACGGGAAAATCGAGACGTCCAGATGATGACATCACGGGTCACCACCCTATCGACGAGTGTCAAGTGTGTGTATAAGCAACAAATGTGCACAAAGAAACACGTAGCGGATAGCAAAGCCATATAACTAAGTACCAGAATTTTTCTTGTTTAAATACAAAGCTGTTCAAAACATACATAAATAAATATTACAAAACACAAATATTGTTCAAAACCAAGAATAAGATATTAACTTCAAACTCAGAACTCCGGCGGAGCCACATCCTCGGGCTCAGCCTCCTCCTCCTCCTCCTCGATCTCTGCACCAAAATCTATGGTACCAAAAATGGTGCCGCAGGTAAGTAAAATCCAAACACCACTAGATAAAAGCATATTAAAACTCAAACAACATGCATGAAGAATGCCAATGCACAAAACTCATAAAACCATATTTTTTCACGCACGCCAAAAATTCCATTTGGCCCAAAAACATAACCTTTCCAAATATTACGCCAAAAGTCTCATTTGGCCCATATCCAACTCAATCCATTAACCAATTAATCCATATGAACCATGACCTCCCCTAGGGTCATCCGCACACCCTGGCTCCTGTGCCACCTCGCTGGTAACGACTACGCGTATGACACCTAAACGAGCGATACCCAGTTTCGCACCCCGCGCGTTCGTAGCCAAGCATCCTCTAGCCCTCGCCAGCGAAGGGCCACGGAGTCGGTGCGTAGAGCGATGCCCAGTTCCGTGCCCCGCGCGTTCGTAACCAAGCATCCTCTAGCCCCCGCTATCATTGTCACCCAACGACAACTCAGGAGACGTCACTCAGTATATTACCCTCCCGAGTGACCAGATGAGTTCTACCGAGATAATACCCCATCCCGGATTGGGGTCGTAATACACACGCACCCAAAAATCCATTTACGCCAATAAAACAAGATTTTCTCAATTCAAATAAGATGCACGTGCATGCACTATGTAAATGCAATCTCAATGCATAAAACAACCAACCAACCATAAATCAACAAATCAAGCAACTCTGTCCTCAATCCATTCGACCCCCAAACTCTTCGGACTCAGTCCGGAATCAGCCAACAACAGATAATATTTATTGTAAGAGCAAAATATATTTAAATCTAAAAGTAGAGTTTAGAAGATACTTACAACGCTATACGGTATTTTTTGAAAGCTCGCGGCGTTGCAAACGGCGGAGGAAAAGCAACGTAACAGTGTAATTTACACTGTTGCCGTGGGTAATAAATTACCCACTTTCAAACGAGAACAAACTAAGACACAAAATTGATAGGGAATGTTCTTGAGATATTTATGAAGCTAAAGGAAGTGACTTTTGGCCATGGGTGGTGGTGGAAACGGTGGTGGAGGAGCTTAAAGGGGTTGAACGGAGTTGAGCTCGTGGGAGCTGCTCCGGCGACGGATCGAGGCCAGAATTGGGTGAGTTAGGACGCAAGTGGTAGGGGATGAAGCTGTGAAGGGATGGTGGCCGGAGGTGGTGCGACGGCACCGGAATCGGTGAAAACCCGTGTGGCTTGGAGGAGCTCGTGGTGGCTAACGGTGACTCGGATGGAGGTGAAATTTGGTGGGGATGTTCACCGGTGGAAGGGGAAGAAAACTGGGTGGGTGGTGTAGGCCACACCGCTGGCGAGCGGCGGTTCTGGGCTGAGAAAGCAACCGGCGACAGGGAGGAAAAACAGGGCTAGTGCCGTGACTTCCAGCCGTGCGTGGCAGCTGACGGCTGGTCGGACGGCCCTGAAAATTGGTGAGGATGATCTTTGGTGGGTGGGAAAAATTTTGGTGGGGGTGGTGCACTACACGGCGGCCGGACGGCGGTGCACCGGGCTGACAAACAGGGGGCGACGGGAAGGAGAGAAAAGAGAGCTGCACGCGGGGAGAGAGAGGAACTAGGGAAGAAAAGAAGAAGAAAAAGAAAGAAAGGAAAGAAAAGGAGAAGGAAAAAGGAAAGAGAAAAAGAAAAAAAGAAAAAGAAAAGATGAGGGAAAAAAATGAGGTCCAGTCCTCACTCCAGAAACCAAAAACTAATCCGCCGAAAACGATATTAAAAACCGTAAAACGACTAAAATAAATTAAATATCACATCAAATAAATTAAAAACCAATTAAAATACATTAAATTAAAATAAATAAACCAATATATTAATTAAATTAAAAACAACCCTTCAGTGAAAATACACGTAAAAGAGGGTCATCACATCCTCCCTCCCTTAAAAACAAATTTCGTCCTCGAAATTTGAAAGATCCAATACTAGCGCCAAAAGATACAGGATACAACTCTAAACATAATTAAGAGATACATATTATTGACAACTCCCAACAAATCCAAAGGTTATTATCTTCACACCATAAATCACTAATATCAACGACGTCTCTACCTTACCTTCCAAACTTTCATCCCATTCCAATTTTGGTAACCTAATAGCTACTTCCAAAGTTAACCATCTATAAACCAAAAGCACGACCAAATGATTAATCTCTCATTAAAATTTCGAATCACTACTAATTCTTCAAAATCAATACAAAATTTGAACTTTTAAGAATCTCCAAAAATCATGCTTTCGCGCGCACTCTGATAACTCACCAAAATACATAAAGGCTATATCCTCAAAAATTAATATCATGAAGTATAAGCTCAATCCACACCTAATCACAAGAAAACCTTTACCACTTTTCCATAGAAAAATCATATACCTCCAAAAATCACAAATCTCCACTCATTCCTCAGTTGGCCATTGCTGCCCTAATCAAAAACTAACATTTCGCAAAAATACATCTATTGATTGATGACAGAAACCAGTACTAATCAACCTCCAGGCCCTAATTTGAAAACACATAACATCATCCAAAAAGACACATGTTTCTTCTAAAGATAAGGAACATCTCCGAAAGGCCCAAGTCCTTCCCGGCCAATCAACGAGAGCGCCTATAACCTCTATCCGATATCCCACATTTCAAGCTCATTACCTATATTTTGAATAACATCTAATCTTGCAATAACTAACTCACTATAAATTACCATTGACTTCACCTAGACATAATTGAAATGCTCTTGGTAACTCACCCACCTACTTGTACTCTCAAAACTCTAGTTTTTTGCACAACTAATTCATTCAATAGCACTTCACAAATAAATCTTAAGACAGGCCATACTGTTTAAATGTTCAATCCATCAAAAACTATCAAACAACACTCAAGGATCCTAATGCTTTATTACTTCATACTTATGATTATGCTACCCACCGTTGATGCATAAGTTTCATACAACACCCATGGTGACCTAACAATCTCTTTTCAAGTTAATTAACAATATCTCTAATTCTCCCAACTGGATACTTGATCTCCAAAGAAAAGTATAGTCTCACAAATTTAAATTCCTATGACTTCAAGTCGCAATTTATTCTCAAGATAAACACAACAGTCATTTCAAACCATCATCCCAATGGGTAACCCGCTTCGACTGCACATTCCGTTCAACTTACCAAACAACTCAAAGCCAAAATCTCTTGAATTTAATATTACCACATAGATTCCTCTTCAACTCCTACCAAGCCAAAAAATATATGAGACTAGGACCAGCACTCCCCGAAATCCATACGCACTTACCATTACTACTCATCAATCTCATGTACTCTTAGCCAACACAAAAAATCATTCAAACGTACAAGTGATCCATTTTCACATTTCCATCACCTGGATTTATATCCTCACTCAACAAGAATCATTCCTGAATCTACTCAACTTATATCCTTAAATCAGTAACTAGCCATTGCTTACAGTTTGGTACTGAGGATGATCTTAAACCTGCTAAGAATTCATTCCTAAAAATCTACAGATCATATAGCCTCAAATTCAATCGTATTCAATACCAACACAAAATCTACTATTTCCAACACCCTGATGGACCTATATCTTTCAAATCGATAGAATCATTTCCTAAAATCTGCCACTACAACCTCGAGTTAATAATAATTATTTTCTAAACTAGCTTGATATCTTCAATCCTCAAAGAATTACACGAACTAGATCACTACTGCCAATCCTCAAAGAAATCTACTCTAGAAAAATTTTCATATTAATAACTCAACTCTAATCAACCCTATTTTAAAGGTTATAAACTAATCACTCACTAGAGTAGATCAAGCTACAGCACTAAGTCTGTAAAACTAAGAACTCAATTCTTATTATAAATCAGTCATTCAACTCTGCAATTCTAAAACCTTAAATCAAATAAGAATCATCTTTCGGAACTTCTAAGATCAAAGAACTTACATCCCATAATAGAACAATCAACTCCCAAATCTTTCAAATTCTAAAACATTAATAGATAATAAATCATTTTCTAAAATTTTCAAGATTGGTGGCTTTAACCCAAAACATTCACCTTAAAAAGCTTGTAAAATCTAAAGCCCCAATTGCCACCAAATTACTCATCCGAATCACGAAATCTAAAACTCGAAATTTAATTATTTCCCCCCAAAGCTTGTCGAACCTAACATCTTAATTACCATAAACTTATTTTCCTAAAATCTATAAGGCCTCAAACTTTAAAACTTTGCTGAAACTTCATAAAATCTAACATCGAAATTTGTTGAACTTACAACCTACTACGTTATAGACCATTTCATAAACTCCACGGAACCAAAGAACTTAATTATTCTACATCCCTAAAAGATCACCCCGATCATGCCATTCTCTCCAAGCCTCGATAATATATATATATATATATATATATAAAAAAAAAACAAACCACACCGGGCATTTATCACAAAAGATTAGATTAGACCCATACATGCCATGACTCCAGCATTCTGAGTCTCCGTAACCTCGCCTCCAACGGTACCAAGAGTCACTGCGTACATTCAAGCCCGAGCTAAATTTGCCTCTGGTTAGTTCTACCACTGCGACAAGCTCCACGACTTCCTTGAACTCTAACAGGGCACCCACGAGCGAAATGTCCCACTTGGCCACATGTAACAATGGGTTCCACCACTTAGCCGACACTCACCCTCATGAGCTCTATTACAAATTCCGCAAATTGGCACCCGTCCTCCCATAGGTACACCTGAGGACACTTGTGGTCGAGTCCCGGTCCGCTGAACAAATTTCTGAGGCGAACCCGAACTACTTCCTTCACCAGAAAAACTCCGCCTCTTATGTCCTGGAGGGGAGCCCATACTCAAATTATTCTCTCGCTCTACAAGAGTGGCCACATCCACTAAATCCTAAAAAGTGGATATCCGGTGGCTGACTGCCATTCTGCGTATATCAGGACGCAGACCCTCCTGGAAACGCTCGGCTTGCATTTCCTCCGAGGCGATGAGGTTGGGAGCAAAACGTCCAAGTTCTATAAATCTTCGGGCGTACTGTTCCACAGTCATGCTCCCTTGGACCAAGCTTGAGAACTCTCTTGCTTTTTGCCGCCTCATGGAAGCGGAAAAGAAGCGATCATTAAATTTTTTCTTAAAGTGCTGCCAGGTCACAGCAGCAAAAGACCCCAAACCTTAAATAAAATTCCCTTAAACATATCTTTAAAGTTCGTTGAACCTACACTCTCCTATACTATAGCCTCGTTACATAAATTCTACAAAACCTTGACCTCAATCATCTTAAACGACTTAAAGCTAATTCCTCTCCTCATTGCTACGTGATTTCCCACCTTACAAAGATTACCTAAACCATGACATTTCCTTCAGACCTCAACATCATACAAGCAAACCACATCGCTAAAAATTCAAGCCTACTACACTAAATATTCATGCCTAATAATAGTATCCTCGATTATACCGCCTTCCTGCCACAACACAACATTTGACCCCCTTTAAGAAAAACAAATAAAACCAACAACATAAAACTAAAAACCCAAACCAAACCACATAATAAGAAAAAAAAAAAAACCAGCATGCAATAACACAACTAAATAAATACATACAAGCAAACAAGCTTAAACTGGGCAAGGCCTATGATAGAGTGGAATGGGAGTTTTTGAGGAAGGTCATGGTTAAAATGGGTTTCAACAGTAGATGGGTAAACCTTGTTATGCAATGTGTCTCTACTGTATCCTACTCTATTCTTGTTAATGGAAACCCTCAAGGCAACTTCAATCCATCAAGGGGAATAAGACAGGGAGATCCCCTCTCCCCCTACTTGTTCATATTGGTTTCTGAGGTGTTAAGCAATTTACTGAACCATGCTGAAGTTTCCAAAGTGACACGGTTTTCCAATCTCTAGAGGGAAGTTGAGCATCAACCACTTATTCTTTGCAGATGACAGCCTGCTCTTCTGCCGAGCTAATGCTAGAGAATGGTTCTCTATCCATCTTCTGTTAAACATCTATGAAGAAGCCTCTGGCCAGAAACTTAACAAGACAAAAACATCTATCTCCTTCAGCCCAAACACAAGGCCAGCAACTAAAGAATATATTTTGAGCCTGGCAGGTACTAGATCATCATCTTGTTATGAACAGTATCTTGGTTTACCAACTCTCATAGGTAGATCCAAGAATGCAGCCTTCAAGAGTATCATCGACAGAATTAAGTCAAGAGTAGGAATTGGAAGAACAAGCTCCTTTCTCATGCAGGCAAGGAGATACTCCTCAAGGCTGTGATACAGGCCCTCCCTACTTACTGCATGGGGGTCTTTAAGCTGCCTAAATCCTTGCTGAGTGATATCAACAGAGTCATGCATCAATTTTGGTGGGGCCATCTACAAAATGAGAAGAAGGTGCATTGGGTGTCTTGGGCACAGATGGGTAAATCGAAAGCTGCAGGAGGAGTGGGTTTTAGAGACCTTGAGTATTTTAATCTGGCCTTATTGGCAAAGCAAGGGTGGAGACTCGTTCAATACCCTACCTCTCTAGCTGCTCAAGTCCTTAAAGCTAAGTATTACCCACAGCATGATTTCTTCCAAGCCAAGGTGGGACATAGACCATCTTTCATATGGAGGAGCTTCTGTGCTGCAAAAGGAGTTCTGTTAAAGGGCTCTATATGGCGTATTGGAAATGGTCAGAAAACTAGCATCTGGAAAGACAGGTGGTTGCCTCAACCTACTACATATATGGTTCAGTCTCCAATACATATCCTGCAGGGAGATGAAAAGGTGGAAAGATTGATAAACAGAGAGACCAAGCAGTGGGACAGGGGTTTGGTCACAGATGTATTTGATGCTACTACAGCTGCAGTAATTCTAAAAATCCCCATAAGCTCCTCTAGTATGGAAGACAAACTAGTTTGGCTGGGCACCAGAGATGGCTCTTTCACTGTCAAGAGTGCATATCATATGTAAAAAGAGGCAATTGAAATGCTTAAAGGACAGCCATCAGGAGGGACACAGAAATAGAAAAGCTGGACTGATTGTTGGAACAGATTCCTAATGCCACAAAGACTTTCCTATGGCGTGCATGTCTTGAGTCACTTCCTACCATGCTCAACCTATCTAAGAAGAAGATAGTGGAGTCCCCTACATGCCCCATATGCTGCAGGGAAGAGGAGTCTACCATCCATGCTCTATGGAACTGCAGTTCTGCAATGGATGTGTGGTGTCAGGGCCCTATATCCTTTCAGAAGAGCTCTCTGAAGGAAGTCAATTTCAAGGACCTCTATGAACATATCTCTGAGCAGTGTGATCAGAAGCTTATTGAAATGTTCTCAGTCATTGCAAGGAGCATATGGTTAAGAAGAAACAAGCTACTCTTTGAGGGGTCCTTTTTGCACCCAAACCTGGTCTTGAAACAAGCATCTCAATCCTTACAGGAATTCAAGACAGTTCAGATTGGAAAGGTGCATGCGACTCAAGTGGCCTCTATACATCCATCCGTGTGGATCCCTCCTCCAACAAATTGTGTCAAAATCAACTGGGATGCAGCTGTGAGCGTGCCTCAAGATAGAGTTGGTATAGGTCTGGTAGCCAGAGACCATGAGGGGTCCATTCTGGTCACAAAGAAACTCTTACTATCCAGCTTGACAGAACCTGCTTTGGCTGAAGCCTTAGGAGCTTTCCATGCGGCTAACTTGGCAAAGGACATGGAGTTTAGATTGGTTATCTTGGAAGGAGATGCTTTACAGATCGTGAATGGAATCAACCACCATGCTGAAAGATGGGATAGAGTGGGTATGGTTTTATTAGACACAAGGGTGCTGCTGTCTAGTCTAGCTCAGTGGAAAGTATCTTTTGTCAGAAGGGGTGGTAACCAGGTTGCTCATGATCTAGCTAAGGAGTCCTTAGAACTAGCTGAGAACTCGGTTGTTTTGGTCACTAGACCTCCTTGTAATCATGTTTCTTCTCTCCCTTAAAAGGTGAATGAAAGTATATTGTTTCAAAAACAAAAAAAAAAAAAGCAAACAAGCTTAAACAAATAAAATAATTAAAACATGTTAAATAGCAACTTTACTTAAAATAATTTTTAAAACACAACTTTAAAAACATTCTGGTACTACCTGCGGGACATGTGGTTTTATCCAGAGTCAAACCGCTCTGATACCACTTGTGACGCCCCCAAATCTCCACGCACGGACACGGGAAAATCGAGACGTCCGGATGATGACATCACGGGTTACCACCCTATCGACGAGTGCCAAGTGTGTGTATAAGCAATAAATATGCACGAAGAAACACGCAGCGGATAGCAAAGCCATATAACTAAGTATCAGAATTTTTCTTATTTAAATATAAAACTGTTCAAAACATACATAAATAAATATTACAAAACACAAATATTGTTCAAAACCAAGAATAAGATATTAACTTCAAACTCAGAACTCCGACGGAGCCGCATCCTCGGGCTCAGCCTCTTCCTCATTCTCCTCGATCTCTGCACCAAAATCTACGGTACCAAAAATGGTACCGTAGGTAAATAAAATCCAAACACCACTAGATAAAAGCATATTAAAACTCAAACAACATGCATGAAGAATGCCAATGCATGAAACTTATAAAACCATATTTTTCCACGCACGCCAAAAATCTCATTTGGCCCAAAAACATAACCTTTCCAAATATCACACCAAAAGTCTCATTTGGCCCATATTCAACTCAATCCATTAACCAATTAATCTGTATGCACCATGACCTCCCCTATGGGTCATCCGCACACCCTGGCTCCTATGCCACCCCACGGGTAACAACCACGCGTATGACACCTAAACGAGTGATGGCCAGTTCCGTGTCTCGCGCGTTCGTAGCCAAGCATCCTCTAGCCCTCGCCAGCAAAGGGCCACTAAGTCGGTGCGTAGAGCGATGCCCAGTTCTGCGCCCGGCGCGTTCGTAGCCAAGCATCCTCTAGCCCGGCGCGTTCGGAGCTTAAAGGGGCTGAAAGGAGTTGAGCTCGTGGGAGCTGCTCCGGCGATGGATCGAGGCCGGAATTGGGTGAGTTAGGACGGCAAGAGGTAGGGATGAAGCTGTGAAGAGATGGTAGCTGGAGGTGGTGCGACGGCGCCGGAATCGGTGAAAAACCGTGTGGCTTGGAGGAGCTCGTGGTGGCTAACGGTGGCTCAGATGGAGGTGAAACTTGGTGGGGATGTTCACCGGTGGAAGGGGAAGAAAACTGGGTGGGTGGTGTAGGCTACGCCGCCGGTGACAGGGAGGAAAAACAGGGCTAGTGTTGTGGCTTCCAGCCGTGCATGGCGGTTGACGGCTGGTCGGACGGCCCTGAAAATTGGTGGGGATGATCTCTGGTGGGTGGGAAAAATTTTGGTGGGGGTGGTTTACTACACGGCGGCCGGATGGCGGCACACCGGGTTAACAAATAGACGGCGACGGGAAGGAGAGAAAAGAGAGCTGCACGCGAGGAGAGAGAGGAACCGGGGAAGAAAAGAAGAAGAAAAAGAAAGAAAGGCAAGAAAAGGAGAAGGAAAAAGAAAAGAGAAAAGGAAAAAGAAAAGATGAGGGAAAGAAATGAGATCCAGTCCTCACTCTGGAAACCAAAAACTGATCTGCCGAAAACGATATTAAAAACCATAAAAAGACTCAAATAAATTAAACACCACATCAAATAAATTAGAAACCAATTAAAATACATTAAATTAAAATAAATAAACCAATATATTAATTAAATTAAAAACAACCCTTCAGTGAAAATACACGTAAAAGTGGGTCATCACAGCAACCCCTCATAGAAAAAACTAATGACCCTATAATTCTCATATCCATGGTGAGGACATACATTTAAAAGGTCTTTGAATCATTCCCAATAATGATAAAATGTTTTCACATCATTTTAGCAAAAATTTATTATTTGTTTTTTCAAGGCATTTGTTCTATGTGTGGAAAAAATTTTCTTTAAAAATTCAGTTTGCATTTCTTGTCAAGTCTCAATAGATCTTGGTTTTAAAGAATTTAACAATGTCTTAGCCTTATCTTTTAAGGAAAATGAAAACAAGTTTAATTTTATAACCTCATCAGTGCATGTTCAATCCATAAATATGGAACACACTTCTTCAAACTCTTTGATATGCAAATAGGGATTTTTCCATTCCATGGAAATGAGGTAGCAATGGAATGATCCCATATTTAAAGTTAAAATTATTTGCATTCAAAGGTTGAATAATGTAAGATGGTGGGCTGGTCCTAACAGGCTGTAAGTATTCCATAAGGGTTCTATTATGGTTTACCATCTTCATATCATTATATTCATTTTCAGCCATGTTGCTATAAGTGTCAAATGATTATTAAAATAAAACAGATGCATCCGATGATGAGGTTAATGATTCTATCCTAACAAGTCTAAATGTGCTATCTCGAGCCTAACAAGTCTGAGAAGCCATGAATTGAATATTGTGATGTTATGGTATTTATGGAGTTAGTGATTTATATGAAACCTCGGTAGTGAGGTTGGGTGGTGTGAAGTTGTTCTAGTTGGATGAGGAATGTGACAATGTAAATGAAGTTGTTATGACTGTTTGAGTTGTGTTAGTTGGCTAATTGGAGCTATTTGGTTGCTATGTTGGATTTGTTATATTGACGACTTGGGTCTACGTTAACTGCATTAGAGTGTGTTATTGACGTTGCTTCAAATGTATTCTTTCAAGTATAGAAGTGTCAAATTGTATAAAAGATAAGTCCATGATCATATTCCACAAGGGTAAATGATTATCAAAGTATTTATGAAAGTTTATTGTAAAATAAAATGATGTATGAGAAATATGATAAACTAAAATACTATGTAAAGTCATTTTCGGATTTTGTAATGAATATATAAATAGTGAGCAAAATGGAAATTATTATATTCACAATGAAGTACTTGATGAAAATGAAATATATGGTTGAACTTTGAGGATCGCGGAGTTGTAATTTTTGTTTGGAAAATGAACTAAATTGTAAAGTATCTGATTAGTAAAAATTAAATGATTCAAAAGAGATTAAACTGTAATTTATATATTATTCAAACTCAGAAATAAGTTTCAAAACAGTAACTAAAATTTAATTAGAGTCACTAAAAACAATTAAGAAACGCTTGGGTTATGGGTCCAAACATTCTTTGCTTTCATTATTTGCAAAATTTCTAGGCATTACCTCTCTTATATTAATCCAATCAAGGCATTAATATAATAAAATGTGGAAATTACAATCTCAAGGTGAAAAGTGCCGAGACCCATAATTGAAATATTCTCACTAATCATCAACCAAAATTCATTTAACACTCAGTTGATGAAAATCTTTAATTAATTTAAGGTTTTGTTGTACCTCAACAATAAACAAGAAATAAGAGTAAGAGATTTATCAGTTTTTCCTCATTAAAATTCGGTCATCAAATAAAGTGAGGCGTGAAATTTAATCAACAATCTAGCAATAATTAGAAGCACAGAAGCTTTACCACAACCTAAGCTACATAAGTTAGCTGATCATCTTCATCACAAGGTAGTAAAAATAATGAAATGAAAAACCCTAAGAAAAATACGAAAAGGAAGTCTAAACAAAGCAAAAAATAAAGGAAATATAAAAAAGAAAACTCTCTAACCCTTTCACCCAAAAATCCCTCTTCCTTTTATACTCGAAATCTTCTCTCTCTCTCTCTCTCTCTCTCTCTCTCTCTCTCTCTCCTTGCCACGGATCGCAGCCTCTCCATCGTAACAACTTCTCCTCATGGTCCCTAGGCTTTAGTTCTAGAAAAAATCGCATAAAATTACCTCAGGTTAGCTTGATATTGGGTCAGCAATTAAATCATGGTTCACCCCTTTTGAATTCTTCATTGGTTAAGTTTCTTTCTTTCACAAAATAGTCATGTATGGGTTTCGATTTTGTGACGTGGGCTGCTTTCTTTTTATTTCTTCTCTGGACAGCACTTGTGGCATGCATTACCATCATATTGGCTTCTAATACCTCAATTACTGAATGCATTTAATCTCTTGCCAATTGCCTTCTTTTTCTTCATAGATTTTGTATAGATGTAGGCCTCGGTTACACAAGCTTCAATGGGTTTCACTCCTATAATTGGCCAAGATTCAATTGTAATTTTACTTAAATGTTAGCCAGCCACACAACATAATGCATCTATATTTAATTAGAAGTAAAATATTATTTTACATGCCAAACAAAGTTACTTCACATTATCTAATTAATACTCTTATTTTAACACATAAAAGCTCTTTTAACCCAAGATATTTAAGAGTATTAATATAACATAATTGACCATTTATCAGTTATGCAGGCTCTTTTTCACTTAATATTGGATGATTTAGCAATGAGTTGTATTGGTTTGGTTGTGCTGAAACTATTGTAAGCTGGGTGGAGTTTTGGGTTTGACTCGTAGGTTGGTTATTATGTTACTGTTCGGTTTTGCTTGTAACATGTGGGGAGTGGCTCATGCAGTTTGGGGCATGGTTATGATTGATGTAATAGTGTAGTCAGAGAAGTAGTTGAATGACTTTTATTCATCGGGAGGAAATGGGTGTTGTCTGGACATTAGAATTGTCTATTTGTGGGCTGTTTGTCATACTTAACTAGCATTGAGTTTATTCTATCCTATTCTTATAACGGTGGAGTTTTGTGAGCTAAGTTACTTACAAGTGTGGGTATTAACTTGTGAACATATATTTTCTGATTTAGGTTATTGTGACATGGCTAGATTGCAATTTCAAAATGTAGATAATACACTACAAGAGTCAAGTAAGCATGATTTCTATTCTAGACTTTGCATAAAAAGAAAATGAACTGATGTTGGTTTTTGAAATTGTGCATGATATGTTTTGAAAAGAACCCCAGTTATGTATTTCTACGTTGCTTATGAAATTTGTATGAAAGAGACAAATGTTTCCTGATATGACTAGTGTAGACATAAGTAATATTTTGACATATTTCTCAAATGTGCAATAAGAGTGAACATGAAATCTGAAAATTTTGTATATGTTATATGAATATGTTCTGAATCTATTTTAAATATGTGAAAATGATATGAATATGTTCAGAGGTATGTTTGATATGATATGCATTTGAAAAACCTTTGGCATGACTTTCTGATTTTGGTTATGATAAGATAGTTTTGATATGTTATATGATTGGTACCAACATCTCTGATATAATAAGTGTACCCATTTGGAAAATAAAGTGATTTTCTGTGTGTTCTTTCCTGTGTGTACACTCAGGGCCCCAAAAATGAGAAATGAAAAATTTCACATTTTCATACTGGCTAGTTTTGCCTTTAGGGATAGTACAACCTTATCACGAGAGTTAAACATGATATATAATATGATATGATGTGATACAATATAAAATGACATGATAAGATGAAGATGTTGAGACATGTTATATCAAAGAGTTTTTGAATATGAACAGTTGGTCTTTGGATATGAAAAGTTTGTGAAATGTCTCTATGCTATTTTGATAACATTTTTTTGGGATATGTACTCTAAAAATAAAATATTTTATTTCTGCATACCAAACTCTTTAAAAATACTTATATTTACATACTAGTATCTGTGATTTGTTTATTGAGTTGTTGATAACTCATCCTTTCTATTCACTATATTTTTCAAATGATGTTGATAATCTAATTGAGGATCAGGAATAGAAAATTGAACAAGGTTAGCTGAGGCTAGAGAGTCGAGTACCTAAGAGTATAGTATCATTACTAATAGAAGGGTTTTATTGGATTTCTTTATGTCATTTGAATTGATTGAGACTTATTGAATTATCGGTTTATTATTTTATGGTTATTGGAAGATTTTGAAAACATTGATTTATGTTATTTGATTATTGTTTTGATGACCTTGTAGAGGAATTTATGTATTAAGTTGAAAAAGATGAGTTTATGTTTTGTTTCGAAATTGTTGTAGAATTTATTTGTATTGGAAGACATAATTATAGGTGATAAGTAATAATTTTCCAGCCCAATCGAGTACGGGACGTTACATAATATTTTATTATTAATTTTTTATTATATTATTATTATTATTTAATATGTTATTATTATTCATAAATTATTTGAGATTATATCAATACTCAAATATAATAGTTAAAAATATAAAAATTAGAAGATTTTCATCTAAAGAATAGTTAAAATGAATCAATTGTCGCCACATCGTATACAATTAACAACTGATCTGATAATTGATGTAATGTTTTTCTTTTGAAAAATTATATTCATTTATCCATACACAGAATTTTTTATTTATTTTTAATAAATATATAGTATAGAAATAATAAATAAAAAAATTTAATTAATTTAATAAAAAAATATGAACTATAGTGTGCGATGGTAAATAATAAAGAAAAAGTCCATTTGCAGGCATAAAGGGGGAAGGCCCCGTGCACACCAGCTGAGGTGGCAAAATGCGACGACGTCGTTGTTTAAAATTAGAAAAAACAGTTTGTTTTCAAACGTTGGGTCCTCTTATCAGATTTCCTTCTCTTCTCTGAAAGATCAGGATTTGCCACATTTCCTTTCTTCCTCCACTCGATGAAACATTTATCTGGCCCTTTTAATCACTTTTTATTTTGAAAACGATTCATCTGCTTCGTAAAAGACTTGCTATCTATTTTCTTCTTGTTTTAGATTTAATTTTTTTCCCCGATCTATGTGTTCATTGATGAGAGTTTTGATACCATGTATATTTTGCATTGAAATCTAGCTCACTTTTTCTAAGTTTCTCGAAACCGAAAATTTTAGAGTGTACCAGTTAGAACTTGGAATTAATTTTCATTTTTTTTCTTGAGTTTTCTCGACAGCCAAACAGAATATCAGCCAAAATTTTTACTGTGAACATTGCGCAACTCAAGATATAATTTATTTTGACTGGGTGGTTTTTATGGATAAAAGATAAAAAAGAAATCACATGGAGCAATAGTATATATTCAAGCTGAAAAAAGAAACCCCCAGGAAGAAAAGTCCAGAAAACAAATCAAGAAATAAATAGTAGCATGAAAACTAGGTAAAAGCAGTAAGAGAAGAAGAAGAAAACTCGAAAAGAAAAAATAGAAGAAAATTTCAGAGCAGTCTTATGCAAAGTTGTAAATAGACCTTTTGTTTCTGAAACTGCTTTGGGGGATATAGTTCAGAAAGAAACTAGGCGAGACGAAGTCTTGTACAAAACTCAACTTTTTTGAAATCAACAAAAATGAAAATCAAAGAAAACTTTACTTCTTCCTCTATTTTGTTTTTTCTTTTTAATAAAATAAATATTGACATAATGTGTTACCACATCACAGGTATGCGCGTACAGGCACAATTTTGTGCCTGTACGTAGCAGCTCCCAATAATAAATTATAATTATTATTTTTTAAATTTTTCCTCCGTGATGGTGGGAAATGATTGACCCCACACCTGTCACGTTAGTACCTTCCTGGTCCCCCATGAAAGGAAAGAAGGAAAAAAAAAAAAAAAAAAAAAAAAGTAAAGAAAACAATAATTGCGTGCGCGGGAAGTTTCTGCGAAATTTCCTTGATGCGACTGATGTTGGCACTTGGCAAGTCCAGTCTCGCACAAAGTTGACTAAAGTTTCATTGTTCTGCAGTTCGTCGTTCTTCCTAAGGTTCCCGCTCTCTGTTTGCTTGATGCTTCTATTGCAGTATTTAATTTCTTATCGATTCCTCGATTCACACTATCCACTGCAAACAATAAAAAATCATAGATTCATATTACGTGTATATATATATTTTTTTTTCTCTATTTTTATTAAAAGAAACGATTCCGTTTTCGTCGCAACCACCAAATGGTGACGGAATCCTGTCATTTGTGCTCTGATGCGTGGTTTTCTTTGCTTCTGCTGCTTTCTAATTCCGAAAAACTCTTTTTCCAGCCCGAAACAGCCGTAATAGATTTCTGTGCGGTTGTGTCATCTCACTTGCGAAACTTTTTTCTCCATGCTGGAGTTGTTGAAGTGATTTCAATGGCCTCCAGTGGCTCCAAGTCTTTCACGAATGGCCAGCTGCCGCCACTCTCCACTGCCTCAGTACACCAAGACCACCACCATGACGATGAGGAGGCGGGCCCTCGCTCCAGCGAAACCTTTGACGATGAGGAAATTGATATCCCGCCGTCTGATCCCTTCGACATTGCCCACACCAAGAATGCGCCCTTCGAGATGCTCAAGCGATGGAGGGTAATCCATAACTCAATTTAATTAGAAAAAATCTTATCACCTCACATTACATTTGACACTACAATCCATTCATACATAAATACATCATATCTACACACATATACACTAGTGGCTATGCAATTGAATCAGTCCATGAAATGCGCGCCATATGAATGGGCATTTTCACCATTGTCTATTAATCCGCATAGGGTCTGAAAGACCAAATTTATCGTGTTTATTAATGAATGGTATATGCATTTGTTTGCAGTTAAATTTCCATCTATTTATGGTGTGTCGGATGCATGTTTACCTAAAATGTGCATGTGTTCATGTTTTCTTTGTGTTCTTTTGCACCCAAAGTGTATTTTGGTGTTATATTGAGATTGCATTGTTAGATTATATGAATATGTGCCCTCGAAAGGTTTGTGAACAAATTCACACACACACACACACACACACACACACATATATATATATGTATATATATCAATTTCCTTGTATTAAACGCAACAGCAGTTTGGTTTGAAGTTTATTAAGGTGATATTCTTATATTTTTAGTATTCTATAAATATATATTTTTTTGATAAATTATCTATGAGTGTCCTTTTGTGTTCTCTTTCTGGCGCTTCTCTCCGGAATTAAACTGTTATTTCTTTTTAGAGTCATTTTGTTTTTTTGGGTGTGGTGGTTATGGTCATCTCGATGGGGTCGTGCAGGAAGCTACTCATTGATCAAAAGATATTTGAGTTGAAACGTGAGAATGATCTGTGTTGGAGAATCACAGAGAGCAGTCATCGGGTTGTTAAGTTTATTTCCATTGATGTAGCAGCGATGGATTGGTTGGCTTCGGCTATGGGGGCTTGTGGTGTTGCAGATGGATCGTCTGAGTTTTTTAGAACTCATAGGAAAGGGAATCAGGGTTTGGTTGTGCAGCAGAGCCATAATAGTTTTGGTCGATTTTTGACACTGTTTGAGTTTGGGCAGGAGAAGAGGTGTGGTCTGATTGTGGTGCTAGAAGGTTTGAAGGGTGAGGCATGGAGGAGGTTTGGAGAAGCACTGAAGGAAGCAAGCTCGTATTCCTCTGTTTTGGGTGAGAAGAACAGAGTCAGGAGAAGGTTGCTTCATCTTCTATAGTAGAAGCGGGATGGAAGGGTTCATATGTGGAGGTTTTGATGAAGCCGCCATTGAGATTGGAGGTTAGTAGGGAGGCGAATGGGGGGGCTGTTGGGAATTTGGTGAAGTCGTCTCCAAAATGAAAGTATATATGCATAAAGCATTAGGTTCTTGAAATCAAAACACTAAAACTAAGCATGTGATTTGTGACTTTTCTTGCTTGTTCTATGCCCTTTTCATGGTTCTCATGAACACATAAGCACATGATGAGAGAAGACCCTAAGGCCGACTAGTATCAATCCTTCTTATCCTTGTGTGAAACCCTAGTGGCTGTGTGTGTGACAAATGTGGTTTCACTCAAACAAGCCCTAATGGCCGAAAAGTGTATGGCACTCAAGCTTGTGCTTCCTGAAATGGTGGCTAATTATGAAACCCTAGTTGTGGCCGAACACTCCTTAAACATCCAAGGGATTCCTTCTTACTTATTTAGCCACCAAAGACTCGGTTTTGAAGAAAAACCCTAAAGGTAAACTATACTCAAATCTTGATTTTGAGCATGGTTCATCCCTTCATGGCCGAACCTATCACTCAACCATTGCCATGATGCTTATAACAATATCACAACACCACCTTTGGTTCCTACAGCTTGAAACCTCCAACAACTTCCTTTGGCATTTGCTTGCGTGTAGGTGTGTGTGAGAAAAAGGAGACTATGGTTTGAACTTCTTACCATGCCAATCTTCACCAAAAATATTCTTGAATCTTCCTTCTATGGTTGCACGAAAATGGTGTTTGGATGGAGAGAAAAATTAGGGAACTACCCTCTAGTGTTTGGGCAAGATGGAGAGGAGAGGAATGAGAGAAAAAATGCTGAAAAATGAACTTTTCCCTTCCTCTTTCCTTTTGTATGGGGTGCCAGCCATTAATGGCCTTATTTATAGCTACTCTCTCTCTCTCTCTCTCTCTCTCTCTCTTAGTATTACTTTGCCACAAAATCTGAAAAGTTTATTGATCCCTTTCATGCATGGGTGGCAAGTGGCATCCTTTTACTGCCCTAGCCAAAACCCCTTCTTCTTCCTCCCATCATTGCTTCTCTTGGGAACCTAAGGGACTTTTATGCATGGGCGGCAAGTGGCTCCTCCTGCTATCATGCTATGGCTGAAATCCTAAGTTCTTTTCATGATTAGATTCTTCTAGAAACCCTAAAATCACATGCATGCTTGCCAAGTGGTTTGGCCAAAAATAACCCTCCTTTCTATTCATTATTGGAATCTCCTAGAAGCCTGAAACCATCTTGCATGAGGGACAAGTGGCATGTATCTTTGGGAGAAACCGAAATCCTATGTGACTTTCCTCATGATTTGCTCTTTTCGGAAACTTAAAAGTCCAAGTGCATGAGTGCCAAATGGCACTTCCTTCTTTGTGGCCAAAAATGGCCTTCTTCCATCATGGCTTATTCTAGAAATCCTAATGTCTTTTGTATGTTTGCCAAGTGGTGTGTCACTTCGCAAAATTGAAACCCTCATTTCCCCATGTGCCTAATGATTGTCTCTTGGAAACCCAAAGATTTCCCTCTTGCTTGGCACCAAGTATTGCCTCCATCATGTTCTAGAAACCCTAATGGGCTTTCTCAAGCCCTTTTTCGTCTTGGTGGCTGAAAATCATTGGGCCTAGGGCCTTCTCTTGGCCCTTGGGCGACTACTCACTAACCTTCTAAGAGAATTCCGACCTGGTTCCCTAAAGGAGGCTTTTCCCTAAATTATAGGGTTTGTATTTGGGGAAAATCCGAAATACTCACTCCATCCCGTTCCCCATTTTAGGGCTTGCTATTGGGGATGCTATAGTTGTTCCCCATATACATCTCCAATCCTTTCCTTTTCGGTTTCATCTCGCTCCAACACCCTTGGTTCAAACCTCCATCGCCTCGACCGTCGTTCGCCTTCCCATCTGGCAGCCCCCTCCTTTGTCGTCTCAAGTAAGACCCACGCGCACACACACACACACACACATGGCCAAATCTCTCTCTCTCTCTCTCTCTCTCTCTCTCTCTCTCTCTCTCTCTCGCATATATGATGCTCTATGCCGATAGTTGCAATTCCTAGCATACACCTTGCATGCTTCATTGTTTTACATCCATTGATGCCGTGCTTTATCTGTGATTTGCTCCTCTGATTACTCTATCATTTATCGAATGGAAATGCGTGGTTTCGATGTTGTTAGGTCTGATTTTACACCTTTGAAATGGCTTGTGATTTGGGTCTGATTTTACCCATTTGGGTGTTCTGCTACTCGTACTCGTAGCACCAACCTCTCTGTTATGCAATATTGGGGCTTTGATTTTGGGAAAATTAGTCTCTCACGATCTGTTTAGGGTTTCTAATTTGGGGAAAATTGGTCTCTCACGAGTTTGTGATTTTGCATACCTATTGAAGATGCTGATTGTGCCTATAAATTGTGAGTTTGCTCCAAATTTCTACCCCTATTGGGTCTGTGCTTTGGGTGAATATACTTGTTGCCATTTTCTCTGTGATGTGCATTCTTTGGGTGTGTGATTTGTTGCCATCTGGGTTTGTGATTTGTAGCCTCAAGCCTCAATGGACATCCAAACCAGTAAACCTCGACTAGAAATTGATCTAGAGAGGCGGAAGTGAAAACTAGAGAAAACCAGTTTGATTATTCTGATTTTGATGTTGTGGTTATTTGTTTTGGCAATTTATTTTAAAAAATTCTGATTATGGTGACATGTACTAAACTTTTGGGCCTAGTATATGGGCATTTCAGTAATTGTAATTATAACTCGCTTTTATTGTTTGCAAATGACAGTTGTGTTTTGGAGCTAATTTGAATGGGCAATACTAGTACTTGTACCTAGAATTGATAAAATAATATGGATGTATTTTTCAGTTTTCAATTTTGTATTTGTCCGTTACAAATAAAAAACCATTGGAAAAGACGAATATTTATTATTCGTATTGATTCGAAAACTATTCTAGTCTTGGGATAAAAAGTCAGCTTTGCGTATCGGGATAATTTGAAAACTATTTATTATTCGTTTAATAGAATAGAGAAATTATAGGAAATGAGATGTATGACGTTTTTTAAAGATGAGTAAAATTATAGGAAGTGTGATTTTTAGCTAAAATTTAGGGGAAATTATAGGAAATGGGATGTGAATGCTCTAAGGACAAGAGTCACAAGATCCATGTGACTAGTGGTCTATCTTGAGATTTTGCATGTACTACATGAAGACATGAGTAGATCATGAACTTTGCCGCTCCTAAAATTTCTCTATTTTACTTTGACATCCATCTTTTTCTTTTCTTATTATTTGTTTTTTAGTTTCGACAAACGTATGGGTTTTTGCTCCTTTTTAGTGCCTGTTTTACCCATTCATAGTTGACATATAATTATGTTTTAGGCTATTCTTGGGTAGTGAGTTGATCTCAGATGATCTGTAAATAGTAGTGAAAAAGTAATGATAAAATATTGAATCGTAGTAAAAAGTAGTGAAAAGTAAATGAAAAGTAATGGCAAAATATTGAATAGTAGCAGACTACACAAACATTGCCTTAGTCTATATTTCCTTGCACACTATACCAAATTTATAGTTTGTTAAATGCTTTACATTTGTTAAACTCTAGGTTGAGGTGATAAAAAGAAGTACCATCTTTTGCTTGGGATTTGACTGAAAGAATTTTTATTCTTTACAGAAAGCAACTCTGGTACTAAATGCTTCCCGTAGATTTCGGTACACTTTGGACTTAGTAAAGGAAGAAGATAAAGAGCGAAGAAGAAGGCTGATTAGATCCCATGCACAAGTCGTAAGAGTAATGTTTTTAATGCTAACAAATGTTTCTGTTTGGTGTTTTAGATTGTTTTCTCGTTTTTAATTAATGATTACTTATTGTATTAGGCAGCATTACTTTTCAGACTGGCTGGAGAAAGGGAAATTGGTATGTTACTCTCTGAATATTCTTTTGATCCCCTTCCTGTTAGGAATAGATACTACAGATCATTCATATCATAGCTTAAGGAATAAAAAATTCTGTAAACCAAGAGCCTAAGCAACCTTCATTGATAAAGTTCAACAATGATGTTTTTAGAACTCATTGAATGGTGCACACGAGTGGGCCAACATCCACAAACATAGGTGTTACCACTGCCTTTTAGCTCTAGTGTGGTGCCCTAGCCCCCGGCTGTGGTTTGGTGAGAAATCGTGGTGCCCAGGATGCAAGCCACATGGACTACATCCCTTATGTAAAGTTGTAACTTGTGTGCTTGTATGCTAAGCACACGTGTGTACAAAGTCGCAACGAAAAAGTAAAAGGTATTAGTCATAAACTAATATTAATAGTACTAGAGATTTGTATAGTACTCGCTCGTTAATAAACGATATTCATATGTCATTGCCACTTCATCCATAAAGTAATGACAGACCAATATCTGTTCATCGCCCAACTCAAATAATATTGCACCATAGATTGTTCATCTCCCAAATACAATAAAAATTCTAAATTTACATAGATTATAAATTTAATGGGGACATGCCCCCACTCTATTCCTCGGGCTACACCGGTCCCTCCTCCTTAGGGTTGTACACTGATGGGTTCGGTGTCGGTTTCGGCGCCAATCCGAGACACCACCGACGTCTGCCATGAGCCAACACCACTGACCGAAACCGTGGGTTTGGGGAGAGAAAACTGATCATATCGGTCTTGAAGTGTGTCGGTGCGGTCTTTGGTTTACGTCGGTGTCTTCTGTGAAGGAGGAGGAATTGAGGAAGAAGGCATCCGCGTCGTGCCATCGTTTGCCATGGAGTAAGAAGAAAGTTGCAAAGAGCAACTGAGGAGGAAGACGATGCTGGGAAGAAGAAGAGGGGTGGGAGGGGTTATTAATTCATTTTGAAACGGCGCCGTTTGGCTGTGCCGTTCTATTATATATATATTTTAACTTCCAGGCCTAAAACGACGTTGTTTCACTCATTTAAGCGAAACAACATCGTTTCTATATATGTATAAAAAGGAAAAAAAAATATATGAACTAGTCGGTTTAGCGGTTTTTCGCATAGAAGAACTGAAACAGAATCGACCGGCGTTGGTTCCTATATATTTCACTCGATTGCCGACCGATTCTTAGCCGGTGTCGGCCAATTCTAGTGTCCGGCGGTCGGTTTCCGTCGGTGGAGGTTGGTTTGGCGGTTTTATGTACACCCCTACTCCTCCTTGAAGTAACCATCTTGAGCTATATCTGTATCAAAGTCTACTGTTTCAAGGGGCAAAACCATACTGGGACTACCACAGTGATATTTCAATGAAACATCAATAAGTTAAAACCAAAGACAACAACTATTAATGTTAGAAAATGGCGATGCATATGAATGCATAAGCTTTATGTAAATAAAAGCTGAAATCACATATCATAAGTATACCGAGAACCAATCCTGCAAGTAAAACAACATAATCATGAATCATCATAAACATTACTAAGCACCCAGGTTTGAGGAAATATATGGGAGAGGGAACACCTTTTGTGCAATATATGTGCCAACTTTACAACTGATTATATGACTGAAAATGAATCCACCTTTTCTTTTGAGTCAATTGTGTACTTGTTGCCCGCATCATTTTCATTCCCTTTATCCACTCTTATATCTTCCTATGTTGTGGTGGGTTTGAGAGCAATGTAGCTATTTTTTTTTTTAGTTTTTATAGGTTTTTCATTGAAAGCTAAAGATGGTATATATTTTGCTTGTTATAAGTTAGTCACAAGCAGGGTGCTATCTGTATTTATGAATATTGTATTCCTCTCCAGTTAATGAAATATAAACTCATTTTTACATAGTTTAGTAAGATCAGAACTTGAATCCAAGAACTCTCTTTGGACTATTTCCATTCATATACCTTTATTTTGTTTTTCATTATTTATAGAATGAATTTTGAAATATAAAACTTCTAAGAACTTTCTCAGACAATTATATTAGTTGTCTTGCTACATACCATGAATGTGCTACAGCTATCATAAAATGTATATGATGGCTTTTAAAATTTATATTATATCATATTTGCATATTCCTCTTATTATGGAACTCTTGGCATTAATCAATGATCAGGTCGTACTTTCTGGTTACAACTACATAGTTTTACAAATTTAATCTTTTTGGTATGTTGTAACAGTGGTTTTAAGATCATCACAACTAAAGATTTATATTTATTTTTGTTGCTCATATCATCCAAGTTGCTTGGTCATTGTTTTTGACTTATTTTTGAATTATTATTTTTAGGTCCCACAGCAACACCCTCAACTCCAACTGGTGATTATGCAATTGGTCTTGAAGAACTTGCTTCAATGACCAGGGATCATAATATTTCTGCTCTACAACATTATGGAGGGGCAAGTCATCTATGAATTGAATTTTCTTCGATGATATGATTTAATTCTGCATTCTAAGGTTATCTCATGGCAATGATCACATTCTCCATCAGGTTAAAGGCTTATCAGAATTACTGAAAACAAATCTAGACAAAGGGATTAATGGGGATGAAACTGAGTTGTTAAAACGGAGGACCTCATTTGGATCAAATACATATCCTCGGAAGAAAGGGCGCAGTTTCCTGGTATAGTATCGTACTGAAGATTGCTTTTCTTTGTTAATTTTGTTTTTCATCGAGTTATAGGTAGCCATCACTTCACTCCTGTGCTGTTTTCTGCAGAGGTTTCTTTGGGAAGCCTGGCAAGATTTAACCCTTATCATCTTGATCGTAGCTGCAGTGGTTTCATTGGCTCTCGGAATAAAGACAAAGGTGCGGTTGGCCTTCATAGTTTTTTTGCATTTTTTATCATTAACATATTATTTGTTCTTTTGATTTTGTGGAGTGCGCATTTCTCTCTTAAATGCAAGAAAGCTCCTAAATTTTGGGTGAATTTATCAGGCTCTATTTAATGAAAAGTTGATGATACTTGCCATACTGTATAAAAACTGAGAAGGGAACTAGGAATTAAGTATGGGGAACCACACATTGTAGTAATATCATCTGTTGAACAAAGAGTACAGAGAATCTTGAAGGTGTGAAAGGTCACCAAAGGTGTGTTCACAAGTTTACCTTAATGATATAAGACCTTTCACTGGTGGGCGTTATTAGCAATATCAAGTCATCCTCCTCAGCTGCAGAAAACAAGCCAGCACCTCCAGGACAACCCAGCAAATAATCCAGTACAGTCTAGAATATGTAGACGTGTTCATTCTGTTATAGACGTGTCCATTCTGTTATTGAGAATATTCCTTGTCATTTTGTGTATAAATAGACCCTCTTGTATTCACTATCAATCAAAGAAAATCACAATAGTCTTTTACCATTTTATTGTTGTTCTGTTTTTCATTATGGTATTGAGAGCCTCGTAAGGACTCACGTCAAAACCTATCCATGGCCGAATCACAAAACTCCCCCAAATTCTCCCTCCCTTCTCCCTCTCATTTCATCACTGTCAAATTAAACCATGGCAATTATTTGTTGTGGAAGGCACAAATAATGCCTTACCTCAACAGTCAAAATGTTTGGTGAGGATTTGGAGAGAAAAAAGTGGTGGTAGCTGAACTGGAAAAGATCACTCTAATGGAGGAAACTTCTTGGAGGCAGAATCTCGGGTTCTTTGGTTGAAGGAAGATGATCAGTGTACAAAATGTTTTTCACCAAATGGCGAATTCTCATAGAAGAATAATGCTATTGAAGTTATTCAAGACGGTGAAAACATTCTTTCGGATCAAGAGGCCATCAAGGAGCATGCTGTCAATTTTTATGAGATGTTCACGGAAGAATACTCGTTGAGACCAAAGCTTCATGGCTTGTTTTTTGATTATATTGAGCAAATAAGTGCACAATGGTTGGAGAGAGTTCTTGAAGAAGAAGAGGTGCTGGATGTGGTTAAAGAAATGGCAAAGGACAAGTCTTCGGGCCTGGATGGGTTTTCTATGGCTTTTTTCCAAGGTTGTTGGGACATAGTGAGAGAAGATATTATGAAGGTTTTTCTTGAATTTAATTATTTTATGAAATTTGAAAAAAGTTTCAATGCTACTTTTATAGTTTTGATGCCTAAAAAGGTGGGGGCAGCGGCTATGTGGGATTTCCAGCTGATTAGTTTAGTTAATGGGGTGTACAAGATAATATTAAAGCTGCTGGCTAATCGTATGAATGTGGTGATGGAAAAGATTATTTTGAAGTCCCAGAATGCCTTTGTGAGGGGGAGACAAATGCTTGACTCAGTTAATTGATAATGAATGTTTGGATAATAGAATTAAAATGGGTGAATCTGAAGTTTTGATTAAATTGGACATGGAAAAGACGTTTGACCGTGTTAGTTGGGAGTTTCTATTGTATTTACTTGGGAGATATGGTTTTGGAGAGAAGTGGTGTTTGTGGATCAAGCATTGTATTTCTACGTCGAGATTTTCCATTTTGGTGAATGGCAACCTGGTTGGTTTCCTTAACAGTTTACGTGGATTGAGACAAGGAGATCTGCTATCTCCTTTCCTTTTTGTTCTTGTCATGGATGCTACAATGAGTCTCGGAGTAGCTTAAAAGTCTCACATCTCCTTTTTGCCGACGACACTTTAATTTTTATTGAGGCCAATCAAGAACATCTTTAGTCTTTGAGAGCTCTTTTGTTATGTTTTGAAGCTGTTTCAAGCCTTAGAATTAATTTAGCCAAGTTTGAAATTGTTCAGGTGGGCTTCATTTCGAATATTTCAGATTTGGCTAATATTATGGGGTGTAAGATATCTTCGTTGCCATTGAGGTATCTTGGTCTTCCCTTGGGGGCTCCTCACTAATCTGTTATGATATGGGATGGGGTGATAGAGAAGAGAGGAGGTTAGCCGGTTGGAAAAAGTTATATTTGTCTGAAGGGGGTAGAGTCACTTTGATAAAGATTATGTTGTCTAATCTTCCTATGCCTCTCTCTCTTCCCTTTGCCGGCTGGGGTAGCAATTAAAATTGAGAAGATTTTTAGGAATTTCTTGTTGGGGGGTGGGGGGGTAGAGTTTGAGGTTTAGGAAAGGAAGTTTCACTTTGTGAGTTGGGATAAGGTATGTCACCAGTTTTTGGTGGAGGTTTGGGATTGTGAAGTTTGAGGCTCTTTAACAAAGCTCTTCTTGGGAAATGGTTATGGAGATATCATATAGAAAGGGATGCATTATGAAAAAATGTGGTACATGTTTAGTATGGGAGAATGTGGGGGAGTTGGTGTTCTAATGAAGTAAGATGAGTGTATGGGGTGGGATTGTGGAAGTCCATTTGAATGGGTTGGGGGGAGTTTGTTAATCATGTCAAATTTAAGGTGGGGGATGGATCAAGGATACATTTTTGGCATGACATTTGGTGTGGCAATTCAGCACTGAAGAATGTCTTCCCTTCACTCTTTAGGATCGCAAGGCACCAAGTGCAGCAATGGCTGATTCCTTTTCTTTTTTGAATAATAGTCCTCAATGGAATATTGATTTTGTGAGAAATGTGCATGACTGGGAAGTGAATGTAATCTCTGATTTTTTTGGTAGATTATGAGTTGAAGATTGTTCAAGGGAGGGAGGATAGCTTGGTGTGGATTCATGCAGGAAATTTCAGATTTTTGGTTCGTTCCTATTACAAGGCGTTAACCTAGTCAAGGTGTCTTGACTACCCCTAGAAAAGCATTTGGAAAGTTAAGGTGCCTAGCAAGGTGGCTTTCTTCTGTTGGTTGGTGTCTCTTGATTAAATTTTGATCATGGAGAATTTACGTAAGTGTGGGCTTTGCGTCATAGATAGGTGTTCCATGTGCAAGAAAGATGGTGAATCAGTAAACCACCTGTTTCTTCATTGCGATGTGGCTAAGATTTTATGGAACGAGAGTTTTGGTAGGATGGGTATAGTTTGGCTGATGCCTAAGCAGGTGGTGGATCTACTTGCTTGTTGGATAGTTGTAGAGGGGAGACAATGTATTACTGCCATTTGGATGATTCCTTTGTGCTTGATATGGGGTTTATGGCTGGAGAGGAATTTGAGGTACTTTGAAGATAGAGAACGTTCGATGGGAGAAATTCGGGAATTTTTCTTTAATACTTTATGTTTGTGGGCTAAGGCTATTGTAATGAATGGTGAAGAATTTTTGGATTTACTTTAGTCAATTCTGTCATTTTTAGTTAGTGTATGTAGGTATTTCCTCTTGTATATCTCCTGTGTACTTGGGCTATGCCTATTCATGGCAATAAATCTCTTATTAATTATAAAAAAAATGAGAACAAATTTTATTCCAACTAACAAGATGGAATTTAGTTTCCTCTCCCATTCCATCCTACAAGAAAGCATGAAACAACTTCTTGATCTAGTTGGCCACCCTTGCAGGCAATGGAAGGAACGAAATAAAGTAAGTGGGGAGATTGGAAGGGGTTCTCTTAACTAAAGTAGTTCTACCTCCTTTAGATAAATATAACGGCTTCCAAACAGCCAACTTTTTTTCAACTTTCTCAACAACCCCATCCCATATAGCATTAGCCTTAAAAGGTGCATCCAAGGAAAGGCCTAAATATTTCAAAGGTAAAAGAAGCAACTTTACAACCCAACAAACTTGCCGAAGTATTGATGTTACGCACCACCCCCACTAGAACCATCTCTGACTAACCAAGATTTGCCTTAAGGCTCGAGACGGCTTGAAAACATAATAACACATCCCCTTAAGGCTTGAATTTGACCACTTACCCATTATTAGTATTACCGAACAAGAAGCCTGAAAGGAACCCCCCCAGAAACCAACCATTCGACCCGACGCCTCCATAATAATGACTAAAAGGAAAGTGGACAAAGGATCCTCTTGTCTCAAACCATGAGAGCTATGGAAAAAACCAATAGGGTTATCATTAACCAACACCGAAATATGGGCAATAGAAACACAATGCCTAATCCATGAATGCCACCTTTCCCCAAAACCACGTCTCCCAAGCATGTAGAAAAGGAAGTCCCAAATCACATCATATGCCTTTTCCATATCAAGCTTACAAAGAACACCAGGAACACCCTCCCTCGTATGACTATCTAGACATTCATTAGCAATAAACAATGAATCAAGGATTTGTCTCTAACAAAGGCATTTTGGGGCTTAGAGATAATTTGCTCTATCACCTTACTCATATGATTAACAAGAACCTTCAAAATTATCTTGTAAACCCCACTCACAAGACTAATTAGGACGAAAATTCTTTAGCTTTGAAGCCCCAGGTTTCTTAGGAATGAGAGCAATGAAAGTAGCATTGAGTATTTTCAAACTTTTTAAAGGAAAAGAACTCCTGAAATACCTGCATCACATCTCGTTCACAATCTCTCAGCAAACTTGGAAGAAGGCCATTGAAAATCCATCCGGACTAGGAGCTTTATTTTAACCAGCCCACTAACCACATGAAAACCTCGTCTTCGTCAAACCGTCTCTCCAACCAACTTGCACTAAGAGAATCAAAAGCCAAACCATCAATTTTAGGCCTCAAAGAAGCTAGTTTGATGAGAAGACCTTCATAACAATGCTAAATAAGATCCTGAATCTTAGCGGAGATGAAATCACACAATTATCGGAATGAAGCGTCTCAATAACATTGTTTATCCAATGTGAGTTGGCCATTCTATGAAAATATTTTGTACATTTATCCCCTTCTTTCAACCAAAGAGCCCTTGATTTTTGTTGCCATGAAATCTCCTCCAGCAGCAACACCTTCTCAAGCTCAGTCACCACTATTTTTTTCTCGAAAAGACCTCCTCAGAAAGAATCCCATACTCCTTCCCAACCTCCAAATCATGTAAGTCTCCATAAGAGAAACTTCTGCTTTCCACTTCTTTAAGTCAAACTTCAATACTCTGAGCTTACCAGCAAGAATGAACTAGGAGTACCTGTGAATTGATAAGAAGACCACTAGTTCCTAACCTTATCAACAAAACCATTAACTCCTAACCACATGTTTTCTAACTTAAAATAACTCTGACTCCCATGAATACCACTGCTATCCAGCAAAATAGGGAAGTGATCCCACACACCCGAGGCAATCTCTTTTGACGCAGCTCTGGATTAGGGGTGTACAGAAAACTGAAAAACTGGTTGCCACTGACGTGAATTGGTAGTGAACCGGTCGGCGCACAGTGGAATTTATTCAAAACCGACCTACGTTGGTTTGTCAGCGGTTTGACCCTGGTTCAAATCGCTGAACTGGCCGAACCAATAATTTTTTTTTTTTTTTAATATACATACTCAAAACGATGCCGTTCCACTGGCATCGTTTCCTACGTATAGTATACAACAGATAATTGAAATGACGCCGTTTGGTATTAAACCAAACAACGTTGATCATGTAAGACGTATGAAAAAAAATTTAATTGAAACAACGCCGTTTGATTTTAAACCAAATGGCATTGTTTCAAGATGAGACCATCTTCAACCTCCAGTTTCTTCCTCCGTTCCTCGCATCCGTTGCACTAACTCTCTCTCTCTCTCTCTCTCTCTCCCCTCTACAACACTCTCTCTACTCTCTCAGGTGAACTAAGCCACTAGGGTAACCGAAAATAGGCTGAGAACCGATAGAGAACTGCTAGAGTCGATACAGCTGGTTTTCCTCTTCCCCATCGACCGGTTACGGTTGGTGGCTCCTCTCTCTTCAACGGCATCGGTTTTGCCAAAAAACCGCTCCGAATACGTCGGTTTTCACCCCTACTTTAGATAATGTACCTCACAAGAAGGAGAAACAAGAAATCGATCCAATCTTGACCAACCCCGACTGTTGGACCAAATGGATACCCCCCCCCCCCCTTCTCCAGCGGCAAGGGGAAGATCCAAGAGATCCAAATAAAAAATAAACTTAGAAAACTCCTCCATTGCCAAAGAAATGCTAGATTCACCTAATCGCTCACCTGAGAATCTAGTAATGTTGAAATCCCTGCACATACACCACAGGACATCCTAGAGAGAATACAAATCCGCCAATTCCTCCCACAGACAGCTCCTTCCCCTATCAGAATTTGGACCATAAACATTGACAAAGGCTCACTTCCACCCATCCTCCATAGTTTTAAAAGAACAAGCTATAGAAAAATTCCCCACATACATTCCTCCATTGACTCCACTTACACTTGTGTCCCACATCAAAAGAACCACCCCTCCAGAAGTCCCATAGACGACAAATAAGCCAAACCCACAAACAAACGCCCCCATAGACAACAAAATAAACATCTATCAATAAAGGTAACTTTGTTTCTTGAAGAAAAACAATATCAACCTTCCAACTACGTAGTAAGGACTTGATACGAAGACGCTTGTTCAGTAACTAATTTAACTATAATTAAATAACTTGACCATTCACTCGCAGTATTGATAAATGGAACAATTTATTGAGGCCATTGGATTAATGTCAATCACATCCTGCCATTAAATATTAACACTATTAAATATATTATGAAAATATTTTTTTAGAGGTATTTCGAAATTCTAGGGTTCTAGAATATTCAAAGCACCTTAAAGGTGAAATCAGAAAGATCAAAGTCCAAATTTTCCTTGACCTTCCAAAATTTCCATTATTTTCTCGCATTTTCTGAACAAGTCAATAGAAACTTGCTAGACCCCTAGGTTGAGCAAAAGGTAAGTTTTCTATGTCATTATTCATTTATTTTTGTTTGGTTTCCTTCCATATTTCCTTCACTTCGTAATCACCCATCATTATCTCACTCCTAATCCTTAATTTGGATGAATTTCCTTAACAATGAGTCATTGAAATGGGAGCATTACATGAAGTGATACCTAAAACCTAGCTTGCAAAATAACAAAACATTGGCCCTCCTAGACTTGAATGAATGCTTATATATAATATGACTTGCTTTCATTGCAATTATACTTGTTTTTCCTCCTCTCCTCACTTCATTCCCTTGCACTAATGGTGCTTGTTCATCTGGTTATGTTGGCATATTTTTACCTCGAACTCTTATTTCTTTGTTTTTTACTTGGGTGTTCATCGCTTTTTGATACATGTCACAGGGTCCGAAAGAAGGATGGTATGATGGGGCAAGCATTGCCGTTGCTGTTTTTCTTGTGATAATAGTCACGGGTATGAAATTTGGTCTTGCCATTGTTTCCACTCTTAAAGCTGTGCATTGAGCCATTTGGATGGAAGGATAGTAAAAAAATTATTGCTTTTGTGGGGGTTCTGAGGCTAATAATGATGCATTCTTTATCTTCTTTCTCTTCATGTCTAAAACACAAACTCAGCTAGTTGTGTTTGGGTATAGAAAGTACCTCAATACTTCTCAGCATGCTCCACTACTATTCATTACTTTATTATTACTTTTCACATACTTTTTCACTACTATTCACAACATAACTCAACACTTCTCAACACCCAAATCCAACTAAGCCTTAATTCGAGTTGAATTGGACCACCCATTTAAGTTATTATGTTCTTGGTATGAAGAATGTATGCGTAGATGTTATTATGGATTCTTTACTGGATCTTTATGAGTGTTGCTTAGAGTAACATATTCGTACTAGAGTTGCAAGCTTTGGCTTTTCCTTCACTTAATATCTTTTGTTACAAGACAACTGATATCTTTAATTATTTCTATTTTGTTTTTTTGGTTAACCAGCTGTCAGTGATTATCGACAATCTCTTCAGTTTCAGAATTTAAATCGGGAAAAGCAAAATATACAATTGGAGGTGTGTACAGTTATGGAATGGAAACGTTATTCTTCATGTTGGGGTTCTTAGTTCATTGTATGGATTTGAAACTATGTACAGGTCAAGAGAGGTGGTAGATCAGTAAAGATATCAATATTTGATATTGTTGTTGGTGATGTTGTACCTATCAAAATTGGCGATCAGGTGAGGACCTTAATGGTTGAGTTTCTTCCGCTGGAAAATTAAATTTTATCCTCTCAAATATTTACTCCTTTGGGGGTTTTTCCTAGGTTCCTGCTGATGGCATCTTAATTGTTGGTCATTCTCTGTCCATAGATGAATCAAGCATGACCGGAGAAAGCAAATTTGTGAGTTGCTTCTATCTTCTAGTATTTTCACATTTAGTATCTATTTTTTATTATTCTTAAGTATGGCATCTCTTGCAGGTTACCAAAGATCAAAAGGCCCCTTTTTTGATGTCTGGCTGCAAAGTAGCAGATGGTGTTGGTACCATGCTGGTAAAATTTGTCATTTTCTTTTGCGTAGTGCCATAAATATTTTGATTTCATGTTTAGAATGGAGCATTAGGCATTTTCCTGTGTTAAAACTGACCAGCATCATTTAATTGATTTTAATATGTACTGCACAGTGTTTTGGATGCTAGTGTCCACAAGTTTAGTGAAAACTTCATTCCATTTTTAGCTGTTCATGTATTGAATTACAGCTGTAGCACATAAATTTTACATGCAAGGAGTGTCCAGAATCCTTCCATCAAGATTTTGATCCTAGTTTCTATCATAGTTCTATGATCCATTTACTTTTTCTCTCTGTGAAGCTTCACCTTCATTAGCTATCCGTAGGTGACTGGTGTTGGCATCAATACAGAATGGGGATTGTTGATGGCGAGCATCTCAGAGGATACTGGTGAAGAGACCCCCTTACAGGTTTTTCTTTATCCCCTTAAACTGTGTTGCTTCTCTGTAGCTTTTGGTGTTTCATATTTTAAAGCTCAACAATTTTTGGGTGACGGTTAAGGTACGCTTGAATGGAGTTGCAACTTTTATTGGCATAGTTGGGCTTTCAGTAGCTGTTTTTGTGCTTGCTGTCCTCTTGGTTAGGTAAACCTCTATCATTAAATAATTAATGTTCTGTTAAAAGAATTGATGGCCCCATTACCATAATCTAATTTATACTTTTAGATACTTCACTGGACATACAAAAAATTCAAATGGGAATGCCCAATTTGTCCGGGGCAAGACTAGCATTAGTGATGCAGTAGACGAAGTTATTAAAATATTTACCATTGCAGTAAGTGCAGTTTCTAAATTCTTTTAATGTAGTTTTTTAACAATTATATTTGTTTTTATATGATGTCTTGACTAATTGTAAACCCATTATATTAGGTTACCATTGTCGTTGTTGCAGTGCCTGAAGGGCTTCCTTTGGCTGTCACATTGACGTATGTATGAGCAACTACTTTGTTTCAGACGGCAAATATAATAGAGCCAAGGCTAATCTCTTCATATTCCTAATATCTATGATTCTTTTCAATTTTGTTTCTGTATTTCAATTCTGTGGCAGCCTAGCATACTCAATGCGGAAAATGATGAAAGATAAAGCTTTGGCAAGTTTCAGTATCTATTATTCTCCTCATATATTGCTTTAACAAAATTGGTTTTGTTTCAGTTTACTCTTTTTTAATCCCTTTTCTGATATCGGAGACTTGCAGGTGCGTAGACTTTCAGCATGTGAAACTATGGGCTCTGCAACTACAATTTGCAGTGATAAGACGGGAACATTAACCCGTAATGAGGTTTGTTGTCATTAGTAAGCATTGAAATACTCTACGTGTTCTGACATTATTTGACATTGGTTCCTTCAATGCTTCCGAAATAAATGCTGCATGTAGTTTCAAGTACCCAGATTTAATGTATTAGACCTTTCATAGATTTTTGTCAGAATGGGTATGCTGTGTACAATCTAAGAGCACTGACCATGGTTTACCTATTTTGCATTTATATGCATAATGGCTAACAATAGTTCAAAAAGGGTCTCTGGCAGATAACGTAAAATAACTGTAAACCTATTTGTGCTGAAGTAATTCACTGCATGTGAAAAACAGTGTTCATCTAATAATCTTTTTTAGAAAAATTTCTTTCTTTCCTTTCGGTCTTTATATTGATCAACATCACACTATTTCGCTCTCACCCCTTTATGTTTCTCACAATTACACTGTTTTCTTTCCAAAAAGGTAAAAACAAATGATAACACTTCAATAAAACATGATAAAAGCTACTATATTATGAGAACATTGTATTTTGATAGAGATAAAAATAATTGTGATATGAACTCTACTAAACATTGTAATCACATCAGTATATATGTTGAAATTGCACATTTTGGAAGATATTATGGGGATATTGCAAATTTATTTGTAGTAGAGGAGCTAATTGTATTTTTCGGAAGGAATAAGACCTATCAAAAATTTGTTTTAGAAGGAATAAAGAAAGAATAACTAAATTATATGGAGAAAGAGTAGATAAGGTGATGTAGAGTACATTTCAAAAGCCATTAGCTAAAATAGATAAAGTAGTTTTGGTTATCTATTTCAAATGGGAATTTACACGTCATTGGGAATGCTCCAAGGTCATAACATAGAAGATGATGCTGGGGCTTGTAAAAATGTAATATTAACTCCTCTTCGTACTTTATTTTATAGCCTATTTTTGGTGTGCGAGGGAGGGAGGGTAATGTACAATAAGTGACCTATCTAGGCTTGGTGGGACCAGACCATTCTTATTCCAAATGTGCCGGGTGTACTGATGGATAATGAACTCTATATTTAGTTATGTTAGTCAATACCACCATGGTTTGATGAGCAAAACAGCCATGGATCTCGGCAGTTTATAATTTAAATGGCTGCCCTCATATAAGAGATTTGTTTTTGATAGTCTATGATTTTCAAATAGTTATCTCTTGTATAAGAGATCAGAAATTTGCCTAAGATGGTTAGAATAGTGTTTTTGAGGCTCTCACTATTTTGCATAAAGCGTTCTGCTACAGGTACTCGCCGTTGGGTACCTTTTGCGGAATCAGTTGACGCGCAGCCGATATTATTTATTAAAAAAAAAAAAAAAACCTTCCCCCACCATCATCTTCCTTGATCCCCACCATCCTCATGTTACATGCACTCTAAACACGCAAACCCCCCATTTGAAATCATTTTGTCAATATCACGTACCGTTTAATCCTCAATTTGTGGTTTCTAAGAAAATGTGAGGAAAGTAGGTGGACAAAACAAAACCGATTTGAAAACCTGAGAATTATTCTAACGTACACGGTGTAAACCAAAAGGAATGAAATAGAGAGAGCACTAGAGCCTAGAGGTAGAGAGGTATTGCGCGGAATTGCAGAAAGAGAGAGGACGGACCAAAGTTGCCAAAATTGCTTGGACTTTCAAGCATGAACTGGCAAAGAATCACTGCAAAAAAAAAAAAAAAAGTGGAGATTGTTTTGGTAGTTATGGTGTTTGGACACTCGGAAAAGTTCGAAAAAGGCTAGAAAGTGTGGAAATTTTGAGAAAGCTGACAGGGAAGACTTTTTGAGGCTGGAAAGTGTGCAAGAAGATTCACAGAGAAAATGAAGAAGAAGAGAAGAAGAGCCTGTGTTTTTGTACGTACGGGAGAAGTACTGAGGGGGCGGGGGATTTCTTTTATCAGTAGAAGATGCAAACCAATAGATGAACGAAATGCTTTGTTTTATTATTACACGTGGATGGACGTGTACGCAAGAGGTAACTAGCGGCATGTGCAAATAGACTTTTTCTTGCATAAAAATGTGTTATGCACCGTATTAGCACTAGTCTGCTAGGTAGATTGTATTTCTGATTGTTATATCAATGGAAAAGGGTCATTTTCAATTAATGCTTTTTGTTTTTACAGAAATTTTTGTAAATGATGAAATTTTGTTGAAGAATCATCCGAAATATTTACATCCTTCAAAAGGAAAGCAACCTCAGGAATTTGGGATCAAAAGCTGCTGGGGTTGACTATTGAATAAGTTTCTACTAGCACAATATCGTCATTGGGGGCTTTTATATTTCTTTTCGGAACTTATTACGAGCAACTATTTGGGTTTTTTTTTTTTTTTCCTGCTAATTTTGTGCTGTTAATTTTTTTTTTAACTAGATATGCATGTTCTAATTTTGTGCATTGTAGATGACTATTGTTGAGGCATATGCTGGGAGAAAGAAGATAAAATTTCCAAGTGACTCTTCGCAATTTCATCCATTGTTATCCTCTTTACTTATTGAGGGAATTGCGCAGAATACCACAGGCAATGTTTTTATATCCAAGGTTAGTGCCTCTCTTTTGTTGTACAGCATCTAGCAAGAGCTTAGTTTATAGGTTGTAAACTTAGTTATTGTTTGTGAGTGGTTTTTAGAAAGCAAAATGAAATGCATGCTTACAAATTCTTATTTGCCTCAACCCTCTCGACAAATGATTAGCTATGTGTAATGATCCAAGGAAAACCTAAATCAACTATGAGTTTATAATCCAAACGGACTGATAAGTGATAACCATTAAAATTGGAACTTGATAGAACTATTATTAATTGCAAGAACTCCTTCGTTCTGTATAGTATGCGATCCATATATCATCCCTCTAAATTCAATTTGGGGTGTTAAAATCTCCTAGTATTAAATCCCTAATGTCCAGATCAGATCAATCCTAAGCTAGCATGGCTCAAGTTCCACAATTTTGGCTAAGATTTTCTTTAATACCATTTGTAATGATTTCAGGAAAGCTTAAGCACATCTAAGCTTATCCTCTACCTGGACAAGTCAATTTTACAATTGGAGCTTCCTGGAATAATTATAAACTGTGAAAGTGTTTCCTTTCCAGGCAACATGGGATTCTGTTTAGCACCTTTTGCACAAAGTCTTTAGTACATCATGTCTCTACTTAGTATATTATCTTCTACTTAGTATATTATCTTGTACAAATGGTTGTGAATATGCTTCTCTTCTCATTGAATTCCAGGTTGTGTATGGTAGCTTGGTTATTGCAAGAAGGCCTAATTCCTGAAGAAAGTGTTGTAACCATGTCATCTCACTTGCAATATGAGCCATAGATGAACATTGAAGGGAAAGCGAGATATATGTAAAATAGATAAACTCAAGGATGGGACTAAAATGACTATTTTGGAGCCATGAACTTTGGCAAGGAACCATTGGATAGTGCAACACTCTGAGGTGATTTGTCAGTTTGATCATCAGAGAGATGAATGGACACACGAGTCATATGCTCAATGGCACTAGAGTTGATGTTGCATTGATTGTGAGTAGATGAGAAAAGATAACGGGAGGCACTATCTAACTGAGCAAGAGTGGATGTGGAGAAAAAGGGCCACTTTTGATGAGCAAAGAATTGAGTATTCTTGTCTCGCAATATAGAGATCAACTTGGTCTCTTGAAATGCAATGAAGAGTGAACGAACCCAAAGCAAGAATGGGATTGTCCTAGGAGGATGTCTGATTGGCAGATCCAGTGTGTTTGCCATCGATTTAATCTAGTATATGATTGTTCTGGCCATAGCACGTATTGTAATTCCCAAGGAAGGCTCAAGCCTCATTTGGTCCATACTCCAAAAAGATCCTTCAATGGTACAATTGAAACCCCCTATAATCATTATAAAGAGAAAGAACTTCTCCCACCTAATCAATGTGGGATCCTATTCATCACTTATACTCACTCACTATTGGTATTAGAATCTCCCCCATTTAAATTCCCAACGTTCGTGTTGGGCCATTCCATCATAGGTAGAACAGGTCAAGTCCCACACTTCTGTTGAGGTTGGCTCTAATTCCTTTTGTAATGCCTCAAGGAGGGCCCAAGCCACATCTGGGCCCAGACACTAGTTAATGGTACTATTAGAGCATTATAAAAGGGAAGAACTTTTTGCTTCCAAGTAACGTGAAATCCCATTCACTACCTATACTTACCCACTACGAGGATCATATATACGCTTCTTAGTTTCGAGGATACTAGGGTGGCTGTCTCCATTCAAATCATGTCCACCATCTGCACGCTGACCATCTCAACTACCATGTCCTCAAGATCTAAGCAAAACCACTGAAGCAATAAGAGGAAGAGTGCTCATTAGGACTGAAGGCCACATCAAAAGGTGTTGAACGCTAAAGATGGTGGAAATAAACCTCATGGAGAGAGGGAAGATTGGAGCCACTTGAGACCATGGTGCTAATTGACCCATTCCCTAACATAAAACCTCTTAAAGTAGAGAAAATCCATATCTTGACATTGCTCCTCTGTATGGGTGAGATAAGTGTTGATGGGTTGATACATGTTCGTTTCTTTGAGGACACGCATGACTGAGAATAATACTCTGCCAAACTTTGCACACATTGCTCAAGATTTAAGTTTTTGCTTGCATAGGTCATACAAGCGAGTGACATTCTTTTCTCTAGAGTAGATGTGCTGTAAGTTCTCTCTTTTTTTTTTTTTGTTTTTTGTTTTTTTGTTTTTTTTTTCTTTTTTAACAAGAAGAATTTATTAATTCACATAATTAGGCATAGCCCAAGTACACATGAAGTATACAAGAGAAGAACACCTAATTACAAGCTAAGATCTATATCAAACAACATGAAAGTCATTAAAACTAGTCCCATCCAAAACAATAGCCGAAGCTCAAAATAACAACGTATGGAAGAAAAAACCTCTAAACCCTCTCATCAAACGTTCTTTATTATCAAAACAATGACCATTCCTCTTATTCCAAGTACACCTCATAAGACATAATGGCACCATCTTCCAAATAGCCACAATTTGATGATTGACCTGAATTCCTCTCCATCAAGCCAAAAGATTCACCACCCTCCTAGGCATCACCCAAGCAATGCCAAAGCTAGCTAAAATTTCATCCCATAAAACCTTAACCACATCTCAGTGAACAAGGAAAGCACCAATCCATTATAATAATACCACGCCTTTTCAACTTGTCAATAGTCAAAACTTTCGGATGAGAAGCCAACCAGCCAAAGAAAGCAACTTTGATAGGCACTTTCCAAATGCTCTTCCTAGGGAAATCTATAGGAGGATGGGTTGACATAACCTTATACAAAGCCCTGACCGAAAAATCCTTATTCCTAGGGTGATTCTAGAGCAACCTATCATCCCCTCCAGACTTTATATTTAGGGCATATAACAAGCTGAAACAAATCAGTGATATCCCCAGCCTCTCAATCCTAGGCAGCTCTAATGAACCTCACAAACCATTGTAGAGAACCAATAGAATTCATGTAATCAGCCACAGCATCCTTATCCAATGCAATCCTAAAAAGAGAAGAGAAAGCATTCTTCAAAGCAATATCACCACACCATGATTATGCCAAGATCTGATCCGAGATTCCCTACTGGAATCTAAGACTTTGGTGTTTTCAAAGGAGGGCGGAATTGCATTTGCATTACTGATAAAAGTAGAATGGTGGTCAAAGCATGTCTCCTTAAGTGGGTCGACGACTTCATGGTGCCAAAGGTAGAGGAATGTTTAGAACTCTCTTGGTGTGAAGGTTTTTTCAGAAAGCTGCGGATGTGTAATGGAGTTTTTACTATTTATCACCGCATTAATTCGAGGGGTCGGTTTTTGGAGTTGATTGAGTACAGGAATGGGAATAAGAGAGGGTTTTTGGTTACTCCTGAAGGTTTAAATGGTAATGGGCGGGAAGGATTTGCGTATTACACTTGAATGTTTGCTGGTTTCAAAGCCTCTATTTTGGTAGATGTAAATAGAGCATAGGGCTCTTCCTAAACACTTTATGGCTCGGTGTGGGGAGGGATCTAGAAGCGTGCTATTTGTGGGGAGGTTCTCTTCCAAAAGAGCCTCATATGTTTCGGTACCGAGGTCATTGGCGTGTTCTTTGACAGGAAGCGGTTTGAATGTGGAGGGTCATGCTCAAAAGAAGGGTAAGGTGATTGGCGGTGATGGTAAAAATGGCCAATAGTTTGCTTCTCATGTTGACAACTATCATGCAAAGAAGGTTGGTGGGGCTGGCAGTTGGTATCTTGACGAATAATAAGGTTTTGTTTGGATAGTCAGATGAGATGAGAAATCTATGAATAATAGTGAGATGATTTATAAATAGTAGTTAAATAGTTTAAGTTAAGATTTTTATTGGGTTTTGGGAAAGGAGAAAGAAAAAGTTGAATAAAAATATTAGGGTTGGGCAAAACCTCCACCGGCTGACGCCAGTTCCGACTTTGACGGAGTTGGAAAAATTGGAATTTAGAATTAGAATCGGAGTTTCTCTAAAAAATATTATCGGAGTTGGAGTTGGAGTAGGCATCGACTTCGAACTCCAAACTCCGACTGCATCTCTGCTATTTGTTTGCTGTCTACCTTCCCGCTGTCTTGAACTTCATTGTTTCTTACTGCTTCTATTGACAAAGACAGAAAAGCCTATCTTTTATATTGGCCTATCTTTTCCTGATAGATTTACTTTCTTGAGTTTGGTAATTCCTGGCATGGGTTCAAAACTTCAAATCAAAAGTTTGAACTAACTTATTATTATTATGATTTTATGTGAACCAAAAGTTGTCTTTTTCTCAAGTAACTTTATTTTACGTGTTTTCACTGCCATGGGTTCAAATCAGTGAAATCACCGTCGTTCCTTTACTCAAGTAACTTTGTTTTATATAGGGTGCTACCCGCACCATACGGTGCTGGGTAGACCGCCCCCCGCCCCCGCATGGGGCAGATGGGGAAATTTTTCCCTGTCCCCTGCCCCAGGTGTGTGGGGGTAGGGTACCCCGTTCGGCATGATGGGGTACGGATTGGGGGGGCAATCCGTCCACCCCCCACACCTCTTCTGGGCCTTGGAAGCAATTTCTGGGCCAAAAATGGCCCAGAAACCTCAGCAATGGGCCAAAAATGGCCCACAAGTTTGTATTTTTGGCCCAAAAAAAGCTTGTAAGCCATTTTCAGCCCATAAAATTATAAGTAAAAAGAAAAAAAATTTAAAAACCCAAATAAAAAAAAAAGTGTTATGGATGGTAATTGATTTGATGGTTAATAAAAGTTACTAGTCTAAGAATCTAATACCTAATAAACTAATAATAATAACTAAGCTATTACAAAATTGAAAGACTAAACAATTACAAAATTACAAACATAAAAGTGTCCAAGAGACATTGTATCAACATTACAAATCATTGAATACAAAATATGAACAAATAATTAAAAATTGAATATTCTAAAGAGGTTTGTCAGCTATGACTTGTCTTTGACTGTGAGTCTGTGACACTTGGGGCGGCTCGGGCTTGAGCACATTTTTATATTGCAGAGGTGCTAGACGTCTCATGTGTTACTACAAAAATTAATATTAAAATTAATAACGATGAAATCGAAATGAATATAAATAAATTCAAATAATAAAATAAAAAACAATTACCAGGTGGTCTAAATCCAGACTGATCACCACTCTCATCGGTCTTCTTAAAATCTAAAATATCCGGAACATGAATATTCTTTCCTATCGTCCAATTCTGTGTGCATATCAATGCCTCTATAGTTGTAGGAGACAATGAACTATGGAAATGATCCAATATACGACTTCCGGTACTAAAGGTTGACTCTGAGGCAACAATGCTAATAAGAATGGCCAAAATACAGCGGGCAATCTTAGAAATGATGGGATATTTCTTTGAGGCATTCTTCCACCATCCTAATATATCGAAATTATCATCATCATCTTAGACCATATCTGCTGACAAATAGTTGTCTAACTCGGAAACCACCTCCGTAGATTGATGGACTAGTGTGAGATTCTGTGCGAGGGTCTTAGTCCACGGCATTCTGCGCTTCTTTGTAGGAGGCCTGGTCACGGTGTCTGTAGAAGGCGTTGGGGTAGGTGTATGTGTCTTAGATGTAGTACCACCCTTAATTGCATTAAACTCATCATACAATTTAGTCAGGGTATCTCAGGCCAATTCATCAATAAGTTCAGTCCATACCTGATCGTGAACAAGTCCCAACCCATATAACAAGCCTGAAACTTTCAGACGGGGATCAAGAATAACAGCCACATATAACAAAATATTCATTCTAGTCAAATCTCCCCAATACTTGTCATATTTTAGCATCATGGTCACTGCCATCCCCCTCATCCTTTCATTGGAACCCCTACGCATATCTTCTAATTCTTCTTTTACGCTATATATTTGTTGACAAAATCCATGGGATGTAGGGTACAAAGAACTACATATATTCAATGTGACATCGTAAAATAATCCGAGAAAATCAACGAAAGTAGAAACTACCACCCAATCATCATCATTAGGCTTTCGTAATCCCCCGTGCTCATCAAAGTATTTGACATATTGGATGTCTTCATCACCCAATAATTGAAAGGCTGCCTTATATTCTTGGGCTGCCTCCAACATCAAGAAGGAGAAGACCTCACAAATTTCACAGCCATTCTAACTTGTGCAACCGAGTCATCAACATCTTTCAATCCCTCAGTCACAATTAAATTCAAAATATGTGCAGCACATCTAACATGCAAATATTCACCACTCAAGAATGTCTTATTTGCATCTTTAAGATAATTATTTAGATATCTCAAGGCGACATCATTAGACAACGCATTATCAATTGAAACAGACAAAACCTTTTCCAACCCCCACTCCTTTATTACGGCCTCCAAGGCCTTTCCAATCGTCTCACCCTTATGATCAGTTATTTGAAAAAATTTAATAATCTTTTTGTGCAAACCCAATTAGAATCAACAAAATGCACAGTCAACGACATGTAATTCATATTTTGGATAGAAATCCTAGTATAGGTAGTGAGGCAAACTACCAACCCAGCCAATTGGCCCCTCAAAACATCTTTATCACGGAAGTACATCTTCTTAATATCCTTTGCCACAGTGTGACGAGAAGGAAGTACAAATCTCGGTTCCAACTCTTGGACAAATTGTTGGAACCCTTTACCCTCCACAAACTGAAAAGGCAGCTTGTCCATGACAATCATACGAGTTAACTTCTTTCTACACTCATCGGGATTATACTTTGTATACCCCTTCAATGTTGGCCCCCCGGCCCCACTACTCCCATCCGCCATTTTAATATCTAGTCTAGATTGACCCTTCTCTACTAAGGATTTTAAAATTGGACTCTTCTTGCATTGTTCCTCTAAATGGACCTTCAATTGGGATGTACCATGTTTCCTATAGTGACATCTATACATTTTCCCACAGTGATTACATTTAGCTTGTGGGTTATTGGGGTCACCACCCTTTAGTTTTGTAAAGTGTTGCCAAACTATGGATACAGGTTTCTTGCCCTGTGTGGGCTTTGGGGCAGGGCAAGGTGTACTCCTTATAGGGGTAGGAGTAGGGTTAGGTTCTGGGTTCCAATCCGAAACCCTAATTTTTTTTGGGGTTTCATTGATTGGAACCCCTCAAAACATCTTTAGGGGTTTTCAATACAATGAAATTTACAAAAAAACAATCAATTCAGACGGAATCCAAAACAATCACAGCAAGAAAACCCTAACACTGAATACACATGCACAATGATCACGAATCCACAGCACACAAGTCACAAATCCCATCCTCCATCTCCGATTCAACCCATCCTTCCTCCAATCTCCGATCAAAACTAAAAAAAAGTACAAAAATAAAAAACAACGGAGAAAGGAGAGAGAGGAGAGAATGAGCTAACTTACCGTGTACTGTGTGGCGTGCATCCGGCATCGTGCGTCGTGCGAGAGAGAGGAGAGAACGAGAGCGACTCCAAGGACTCTCCAACTGAGACTGCGAGTGGGAGGAGAGCGGGGTACTGGGGTAGGAGAGAGAGATTTCGAGAAGTCACTGCCGAAGGGAGGGGACGCCGGGGGGGGGGGGGGGGGGGTTAACCCGTTAGGGTTAAAACTAAATGAAACGGCACCGTTTTGTAATGGACAAAACGGTGCTGTTTCATTTAGTGGGTTAATCAATGAAACCAGTTTATAGATGAAACGACGTCGTTTTGTCATGTACAAAACAACGCCGTTTCATCTATAAACTGTATTTATTATATATAAATATATAATATAATATATTATATATATATATATACGTAAAACGCGGAGGGGCGGGGGAAAACCGGACCGGGGTCGTGGCGTATCCTTCCCCCGCCTTCGCTGGGGGCATCCCATATGGGCGGGGGCCCCCATACCCCGCCCTTGCGGTGCGGATGCCCCGCCCCGCATATGCGGGGCGGGGCAAAGGGGGCGGAGCAGTGGGTTCCGGGGCCTCGCTGCCCACCCCTAGTTTTATAGCCCAGTGTTAGCTTCAAATTTCGAGTTACCAATCCCCCTAGTTCCTTTTCATCCCTTTTCATCGACGACTTAATTTTTTCCATTTTCACTGATTGTTTGTTTTTGGGACCAAGTTTCTCACTATCCAAGCTCGGAGCTCCTCTTCAATCATGGCGGTTTATGAGAGGGTAATTCTGAATCTTCTTCTTTTCTGTCTCAACCATTCCAACACCTTCCATTTTCTTTTCCTCTCATTTTCTTTTTAGCTTTTATCAACTCAAGTCATCTTCCAAGGATGACACACTCCTTCTCGAGGCTCCATATCATCATGGTGGCTTTGCACTGTCGACGATGCCACTGTGATGGCATCATAAACGAGGCGAACCTAGCCAATCTCTCTCTCTCTCTCTCTCTCTCTCCCCTCCCCCCCCCCCCCCCGGGGACGCTTCGACTCTGACTCTGACAACTCTAATCCGAATTGGAGTCTGCTCTTGATCGGAGTTGGAGTCCAACCCTAAAAAATATTTTAAAGTTAATAATGTTAGAATATAATTTTTTAATATTATTTTGTTTTGGTATTTGAAAAGGGTGAATTGTTTCTGTGTTTTATATGGAAGTTTGGGAAAGTTGTAATGATTAGATGAAACAGTATGAAAGAGAAATTGAAATTTGTTTGTGTTTGAGTAGTGTTTAGATGTTGAGATACGACCAACTGCGTATCCAAACGGGGCCTAAGTCTGGAGGACCAATTCTAGGCCTGGTGGGCCGGGCTTGAAGAATAAAAAAATTGGAGGACCGAATTTTAGGCCTGCTCCCACAAAGTGGTGGGTGAAACCTATATCTGGATCTACTTCTTCAGGTATGAGAGCAAAGAGTCCTTTGATCTCTCTAGCAGCTGTTCTGGGCTCCTCGTTGTCGGTGAAAAGGTTGACGGTCGCCGGCGACCATCCAGCAAGTACCCTGGAACAGGTTCCAGCCTCGGTTTTTGTGGCCAGTTGCGGTGAGGCAATGGTTTCTTCAGGGGTTGCTCGGAATGAAGCTTTTGCTTGTCTTCAAGGTGACGATAGACCTTCTCTCTCCTCTGATTTCCATCAGTTATCTCCAATTGGTGCTGAAATTGTTATGGGGAATTTTCATATGTCATTGCATTTGCCGAGTGAGAGGATGCTATCTTTGGTGAATGAAGACGAGGATTCTTCCAGGGTTTTGTGTACTTTGAAGGATGATGTTGAGGACCTTTCGGATGATGAGGAGCTCTTAGATGATTAGTCTATGGAGGTATATGGTGGGAAATACTTGATGCCTTGATCATTTAAGAATGTGGATGATGGTTTTGGGTGGGGTTTTGCAGGTGTGTATTTTGGCTCATATTGACCATGTAATTATACCACCTGAAAGCAAGTCGAATATGGTGATGTATTGGTCCGAGATGACCACACTGAAAGCTTTCAATTATTGATTAACCGCATGAAAATTCCAGAGCATCATATACACAAGAATCAAGAACTGTGCTTCAAGATCCTGTTAGAGTTATTGCACCTTGATCTCTAAGTTTGTTTTTTTGCCAATTAATTTAGGACTTAAAAATGGAAGAGTTAGAGATAATTTCAGAACAAATACTTAAAATTGATCTAGGGTTTTTTCATGGTGCTCGTAATGGTGGAAAGAACTGATTTTATTTTTATGTAGGCCCTATTTTGTTGCCAATGGTTAATAAGAATGCTTTTTCCCTTCGAAGTAATGATACTTGTTTGGCAATATAATATTATGGTGTCCATGTTACAGTCGTCCAAATGATTTACTTAGAATATTCTTGCTTTTTGAAGGAGAATATCCTTGCTTTTTGAAGGAGATTAGCATAATTTTGATATTTAAGCCTGGCCTTATTATTTTCTTCTATCATCGAGTTAATATTTAGTTCCAAGAATTTATCTGGTTGCTCTTTCATAGTTAATTTTTCCTATTCATTATATGGTTGTTTCTATATGATTAAATTCTATCTATGACTTTTCTATGGCAGGATGGACGTACAGAGGTGTCTGGATCTCCTACAGAAAAGGCTATTCTTTCTTGGGCAATCATGGTATCGTTGTTAACTTGCTCTAGTGTCTGTGGTTGTTTCTTCTTATACACTGTAGGGTCCATTTTAGCATTGATTTGTACTGTAGCTGGGAATGGAATTTGATGTTGTGAGATCAGAGTCAGTTGTTCTCCATGTCTTCCCTTTCAATTCAGAGAAAAAGCGTGGTGGTGTTGCTGTAAAGCGGGTAATTGACTTATACCAAGATCTCTTTGTTTTTCCACAACTGTGTTCTTCATATTTGATGAGGAAATTTAACTTTAGTATCTTGAACTGCATTCAGTGCATTTTTTTTTTCTTTTGGAGAAACTTAAAGCCACACTGTCACGTCATATCTTTCTATTAGAATAGATTAATCCTGACAAATCCACTGTGTTGGGTGTTGGTGGACTTCTCGGACATGGTTTTAAGGTAGGTGATCATCAGACCGAACACAGATCCCATTCTGTCATTTGAAGGAGAAAACTCTGTGTTGGGCCTCGCTCGTTGAGGGAAAACTTGGGTCCACACTTGGAGTGCTACAAGACTTGTTAAGACAATAAATTTATTTATTTCTCTATCGGGTTAAACTTTCGGAACAATTGGTAATTTATCAGTTTTGTCAACCAGTATTAACCCATGGGTATTTTTGACCCATTATTTGGTAATTCTGTGCATGCTATTAATATGTGTGATAAAATGTAACAAATGGTTGTTGAAAATGGTTTTTTCAAGAAGGATGCCTTCCAAGCTCAAATTGGACATTAAAGAATTTTTTTTTTTTGATAAGTAAGAAACTTTATTGAAGTGAATGAAACTAGGTGAAGCCCATGTACACAGGAAGTATACAAAATGAGACACCTAATTACATTCTAGAAAGCCGAAAAGAAGACAAAAACTCATGAACATTCCCTCCCTTTAGTAAAATAGCAGAAAACCACTGAATAAGAGAAGACACAAAGAAATTCCAGATTTCACCTACTGCTCACTCCTTGTTAAAGCACCTGTCATTCCTTTCCGTCCAAATGCACCACATTAAGCACAAAGGTATCATCCTCCACGCCTCAGTCAGTCGAGAGCTATTATGATGCCTATTCCAGCATGCTAATAAATCCACCACAATCTTAGGCATAACCCAACTCAGCCCAGCTCTACTAAAAATGCCAACCCATAACTCCCTAGCCAGCTCTACTAAAAATCTAATACAACTTTATAATTGGTAACCCCACCCCACCCATTTAATTGTTTAATACGAACTTTTGAAAACCTTGAAAATAAGATGGTAATCTAAGCTCAAGATGGATAGAGTACAAGATGTTCATGTCAAGTTTAATGTCTCGTCGCTTACATTTAGTGGATTTTTTTACAGCTTAAACCAACTGGTGCCTACGTTTCAAATTATCTACTCAGAAACTTTGGCAACTACAGAAATTGGGTTAAAGGTTTACATGGAAGTGATAAAAGATTTGAAATATTATTTTAAACAGTAAATAAGAATTTTATTTACGAGAAGTAAGCATAGCCTAGGTACATGGGACATATACAAGAGCAACACCTAGGCATGATTGACTAGGGATAGATGGATTTCATGGATATTCATGATTGACCATTGAACTAGTATCCATAGCATGTTAATTTTATATGTTCAGCATCTCTCTTGTTTGCCTAATTTGCCCAATTTAGCAATTGCTCATGAGCTTTCATAAATAACTTTTGTGGCAGAATGAGTCTGAAGTTCATATACACTGGAAGGGAGCAGCTGAGATTGTTCTAGCCTCATGTAAAGAGTATCTTGACTCAAATGGTTGTCTGCAATCTATTGAAGAAGATAAGGTCAGGAACAGTGGTTTCTTGCTTACAATACCACTGAAGGAAATTTCTGTTAAAGCAATGGCAACAAAAAATGAAAAAATAAAATAAAAACCCAAAGGAATTAAATAGCAGAAGTTATGTAAATTAAGTGAAAATGTAGATTCAAGAAGTTATGGATGAAGAGTGCATACATTATTTTATGAACATGAATCGTGCCTTTTGGTGATGTGAACAGAATTTGTCCTTTAAAATGGTGGTAATTCACCGTGTGCAAATGGCTAGCCATTAGTTGCATAAACAATCATATCCCATCACAAAAATCCTGAAACAATTCAAAGTATTTGAACGCAGTTGTCCTTTAAGATGGTGGTAATGCACAATATATAGAAAACAGACATGATGGTCAAGGTAACGTGAACTAGAAAAGAAATTATTAGTTTCAGTTCTAACTAAAACAATGATATTTTAATCTTGCTGGTAAGAAATCTTTTCGGGTTTTGCTACCAATTGGTCTTTTAAGACATAACTTTTACAAGTTTGTCTTGGACTATAAGTCTCAATAAAACCTTGTTGATTAATATATGTTACACGAAATGACTTAGCATTAGGGGATTGATATCATTTTGTTTAAGGTGAATGTCGTTTGAAGCATTGAAACTTGTACTTAAATTTTGAAACTATGCCTCAAATGTTTTCCCCAGGACTTCTTTAATGCAGCCATTGACAACATGGCTGCAAGCAGTTTGCGATGCATTGCCATTGCATATAGATCGTATGAATTGGACAAAGTTCCTACTGATGAGGAGTGTTTAGCTAAATGGGTTTTACCCGAAGATGGTCTTGTTTTACTCGCTATTGTTGGTATAAAGGTAAACATCAAGAAACAAAATTATTAATTTACCATGCGTTATTGTTCTTGCTTTTCTTTATGAGAATTGTTAAATGTATAATCAAGTATATCCAATGAATGTGTAACTGTTAGATATAAGAGGGTAGTGTGTGATTTTGCCCCAACCCACCATTTTCCTTTATTCCAATTCTTCTTTTCTCTAAACCCCATTTCTAAAAAAAAAAAAAAAAAAAATTTACTTGATATTAGAGCTAGGTTACTAGGACATTTTTTGAATTTACTTAGTCTCTTACTTCCGTTTATTTTCTCTCCAAGCCACCATTTTCCTCTATTCCAATTCTTCTTTTCTCTAAACCCCATCTCTAAAACAAAAAGAACTACTTGGTATTAGAGCAAGGGACATTTTCTGAATTTACTTAATCTCTCTCTTCCGTTTATTTTCTCTCAAAAAAGGAGGGCTATCCGTGATAGTCAAAACGGGATTGTTGTTCACAGTTTTGATGGCTATGATGTTTTTTCATCTTTGATGGTATGGGTCACCAACCTTGTCTAATGTTGGTGGTGTAGTAGTGCTGGTGAATCTGTTGTTGTCGTGTCTGTGGAGCAAGCATTCAACCAAGTCCAAACAATTAATTCTACTTTATATGATGCTAATATTATTCCCTTGGTGTCTTCTAATTGCATCACAGATTACAAATTCACAACGTACTTGTCCTTTGGATTGTGTGTAGGATCCCTGTCGCTCTGGTGTGAAAGACGCAATCAAAGTGTGTACAGATGCTGGTATAAAGGTAGTCTCTTGCATCTTTTTGAATAATTGGTTCATATTTTATCTATTTATAGTCATGGTGTGTCGATTGCATTGTGCACTGAAACCATTATCATATGGACATGTACCCTTTTAGAGTATCTAGTGCATCTCCAGTTTCAGGTATTGGTGGCAGATTTATGTCCTTCTAGGACTAAATTCTAGGTTCTATTTTGCTACCTATTATTTGCCTGTTCTGCAATCCTCCTTGGTCAAGGAATGAGAGTGATGAGATATTTTTCATGAGTGATGCACAAGCTTAGGTTTTTGACTTGAAGGCATATATGGGCGGTAGACTCCCTTCAATGTCTAGGATGGTAATGCTAACTGTTTGTCTATCTCTTTCTCATCGAACTTTTTGTCGGTCTTATGCTAGTAAAATCCTTGATAATTTGATACGATTGCGTTACTGGTATGGACAATGGGAGCAGTGCACACTAGTTGTCATAATCATGGCTCATCTTTATCATGCTGTCCTCATTTATTCTTTGTAAAGAATATAGAACTACATTATCTTAAAGTCTTGAAAGACATTTCTTGTTTTGGCGTCCATCCTGTGGATAACACATGAGGTTGTGCCTTCTGTTACATACAGTTCAAGTATTGTAGGGCTAGGGCTTGCCTTGTGTTTGGGGGTGAAGATAATATTTGGTTGATCCCTCCAAGAGTACGAAGTTTGAATTCAGCTCATACTGTCAAGAGTTATCTATTTCATAATATTTCCATCTTCCATGGATGAGAATTTGGAAATTCTACGGACAGCAGCTCTTGGGAAGATTTTGACCTTGGATAATCTAATGAAGAGAAATGTCATAGTTGTGGATTGGTGTTGCATGTGCCAAAGGACCAGAGAATCTGTAGATCACCTTCTTCTCCTTTGGGAAGTGATAAGAGCATTGTGGAATATGATTTTAAGACTTTCATGGTAGAATTGGTCATTCCTAGATGGTTCATGGACCTACTAGAGTTTTTGTTTTTTGATAAGTAAGAAATTTATTAAACCATGTAATTAGGCATAGCCCAAGTAATAGAATGGTTCGAATTGTCCTCTCTTTTGGGAAGGTCTTTCATCATATAGGCAAGACTGCCAGTTATACAAGGAAACTTAAATCTGCACATTCTAATTACACAGAGTGATCTTAGGGAGCTATATATGGTAAGCTAGCTAATTTACATAGAGTGATTTTAGGAAGCTATATATGGTAAGATAAATCTCCTTTCCTATTTATGAGAGTATATACAGCCTAGATTAATAGCTATTAACAAGGAATAATTTATGGCCTTCTATTGATATCCCCCCTCAAATTGATGCGGGTTATCCATAAGCATCAATTTGTTTGTAAGAAAATTATGCCGTTGCCGTGTGAGAGCCTTGGTGAAAATATCTGCCACTTGAAGATTGCTAGACACATGAGGAAGAGAGATAGTCTGAGCTTGAAATGCCTCACAAATGAAGCGGCAATCAATCTCGATATGTTTAGTATGTTCATGGAAGATGGGATTGGCTGAAATGTGAATGGCACTAGTATTATCCGCATAAAGAGAAGTAGGACCACTTGGAGAGAAGCCAAGTTCAGCCAATAGCCCTCGGAGCCAGAGAATCTTAGCGCAAGCTTGGGACATGGCCCTATATTTGGACTCAGTAGAGGACTTAGAAACACGGTCCTGTTTCTTGCTTTTCCAAGAAATAAGAGCCAGACCAAGAAAAATACACCAACCTGTAGTCGAACGTCGAGTGTCACTACACCCAGCATAATCAGCATCACTATATACTACAAGATCAAGTGAAGTACCAGCAGGATAGGAAAGTCCCCGCAAAGCTGTGCCATAGACATAGCGAATAATTGGTTGAACTGCAGCCATCTGAAGGGGCCGAGGAGAATCCATGAACTGACTAACCTGTTGGACTGCATAGGAAATATCAGGTCTAGTAATTGTAAGATAGACCAAGCAACCAACCAGCGTATGATAGGCTACAGGGTCTGATAACAAGTCACCCTCTTCTTTGTGCAGCTTGAGATTAAGTTCCATGGGAGTATCAAGAGGGGTAGAGTTCTGGAGACCAGCAGCAGCCACCAAATCCTGGGCATACTTGTGTTGTGACAGAAAAATACCATGTCAACCAGCAATAATTTCTAGACCAAGAAAATGCGTAAGAGATTCCAGATCCTTCATGTGAAAAGAGTCCTGTAAATACTGCTTTAATTTGGAGATCAGAATCGAATCAGTACCCTTGATGATTATGTCGTTGACATACACCAAGAGAATGACAACGCCAATCTCAGTTTTGTGAAGAAACAAAGATGCATCATACTTGCTTTTGAGAAAAGCAAACTTGAGTAGGGTGGAAGTAAATTTCTCATACCATGCATGAGGGGCCTGTTTGAGACCATACAAGGAGCGAATCAACTTGCACACTGCTGGAGTAGGGGTGGAAAGTAAACCTGCAGGAGGACGCATATACACATCTTCCCTGAGATCCCCATGTAGAAAGGCATTCTTCACATCCATTTGGTACAAATCCCAATTTTGAGAAGTGGCAATAGCCAAAATTGTGCAGATGGTGGTCATTTTGGCCACCGGAGCAAAAGTTTCCTCATCATTTACTCCATATTCTTGATTATTTCCTAGAGCTACTAAGCGGGCTTTGTACCTGTCCAAACTACCATCAGACTTAACCTTAATAGAATAGACCCACTTACATCCAAGTGGAGTCACACTTGTAGGACAATCCACCACTTGTGTGGATGGATTGGGCAGAAAGCTTGTTTCTGTCCGATGGGGGAAGATGCATAAAGCATACACACCAAAAAATGTGAAGATTTGTATAGGTAGGATTGTGATGATAAAGCCTGAAATATGGAGACTCGAAATCCAAAACTTGGGAAGGAAGTCTATTTATAAGAAAGGTTGCTGTGGTAAGTGCTTCTACCCAAAACGTAGGAGGAACCTAAGACTCAATGAGCATGGTCCGGACAACATCTAAAAGATGATGATTCTTTCATTCAGCTATTCTATTTTGTTGTGGAGTATATGGACAAGAATGTTAAGAGATAATACCTTTAGATTGCAAGAAAGATTGGAAATCATAAGACATATATTCCCCACCCGAGTCGGACCGAAGAATTTTAACAGCAGCTGAAAATTGAATGTCAACAATAGCTAAAAATAGTTTGAGCATATGAAAAACTTCTGATTTGTGCCACAAGAAATACGTCCATGTATATCTGCTGTAGTGATCGATAAATGTCACAAAATATTTGCATTGGGCAGAAATAATAGGACTAATACCCCAGACATCACTATGAATGATCTCAAAACTGTGAGTGGCTCTACTTCCTTCAGAAGGAAAGGGTAAAGTCTTACTTTTGCCAAGTTTACAAGTTGCACAATCAGGAAACACAGTGGAAGAAGAATGCTCTTTTATTATTCAATAGACCAGATTTCAACAAATAAGATAGAATCCTAGAATTAGGATGACCAAGGTGCTTATGCCAGACTTATTACAAAGTAAAGATAGTACAGAGAAAGAAGGTAAGCTTCGTGGAACAGGTAGTTGTAGAGAAAAGAGACGTCCATGCTTAGGCCCCTTTGCTATCAACCGCCCTGACATCTGATCCTGAACAACACAACCACCATGAGTAAAATGTACATCATAATTTTGGTCCACAAGCTGGCCAACGGAAACTAAATTCACAGAGAGATTATGTTATACAATAACATCCTTAAAGGAAGAAGATACATCACCAACTGCCACAATGGGTAGAGCACTAGCATTGGCTGTTTGAATATGTGAAGAGCCATAATATTCTCTGACATTACTTAAACTCTGAAGAGCCATAATATTCTCTGACATTAATTAAACTCTGGAGAGAATTAGTCACATGATTAGAAGTGCCCGAGTCCAAGATCCAAGAGGGAGATGAAGAGCCAGTACCTTGAAGACTTAATGCTGAAAATGCACTCACAATCATTTCTTGCACCGTTTCTTGAGTTAGAAAAGGTGCTGGAGGCTGTAAAGCAACAGCAGAAGTTGCAGCAGTAGCAGCAGGCATAGCTGGCTGTAAGTCACCAGTAACAACAGCAGATAGACCTTGTTGGAGTGTGAAGGACGAATAGTACAGTCCTTAATAATGTGCTCTGGCTGCTTGCAGTAATTACAAAATTTATGAGGACAATTAGGGGCAATATGGCCATATTTCTTGCAACTATAGCACTGTGTGATGCTCATGTCATGACACTTCCCCTTGCCATGAGCAGCATAGGCAACTGAGACAGTATTAGAAGCAACATGAGACTGCTCCATAATATTCTAAGTAGTGAGGCGTTGTTCCTCATGCAGGAGGTCTCCAAAACAAGCCTCCAAAGTCGGAATAGGATCTCTATTTACTAGAGAGGCACGAATAGATTCAAAATCAGGCCTCAATTTCATTAGAAATTGGTCTCTTTGGCTGATTTTTTGTACATGTTGTACTGTCTCCAATCCTTCTGCAGAGACCTTGGCTGTAACGAGGTCAGAATAATCACTCCACAAAGTTAGAAAACCATAGTAGTAGTCTTGAATTGATAGATCCCCTTGAGTATAGTTAGCAATGGCCAATTCAAGCTGGAAGTGCCTAGCATTGTTGTCTTGGTTATAGACTTGCTTGAGATAGCTCTACATTGCCTTTGCAGACCTATGAGGACGCAGAGAAAGAATCAGATGAGGCTCCATAGAACCAAGAATCCAGGACATGATTTGGTTATCTTTGGCATCCCAAGCTGCCTTGTTAGCCACAGACCTTTCCGCACTAGATCCCCCTTTGCTGCTGCCATCTATATGTCCCCACCGCGCTTTACCCTTGAGAAAGGTCTCCAATTGAAACTCCCAAGCAGCATAATTTTTGCCAGTGAATCTAACACAAACATTATCTGACTTCTCCATAAGTACTGAGGCTATGACTGAGAAATTTAGGAATGATATTTCTTAGAGAATAGCTCTAATACCATAACAGAATGTTTCAAATTGTCCTCTCTTTTGAGAAGGTCTTTCATTATAAAGGCAAGACTGCCAGTTATACAAGGAAACTTAAATCTGTACATGCTAATTACACAGAGTGATCTTAGGGAGCTATATATGGTAAGCTAGCTAATTTACATAGAGTGATTTTAGGAAGCTATATATGGTAAGATAAATCTCCTCTCCTATTTATGAGAGTATATACAACCTAGATTAATAGCTATTAACAAGGCATAATTTATGGCCTTTTATTGATACCAAGTACACAGGAAGTATACAAGAGAAAAACACCTAATTACAAGCGAAGCTGGAAAATAGCATAAAAGTCATTAAGACTAATCCCATCCATTACAATAATTGAAGCCCAAAGAAACAAAGTATGAAAAAAGAAGGCTCTAATCCCTTCCACCAATCGTTCTGTATTGTCAAAACAACCCCCATTCCTCTCATTCCAAACATACCACATAAGACAAAGAGGTACCATCTTCCAAACGGTCTATATTTGATGATTTCCTTGAATCCCTCTCCAACAAGCCAAAATTCACCACCCTATTGTGCATCACCCAAGCAATGCCAAGCTTAGCAAAAGCCTCATCGCACAATGGAGAAGAAGGTGATCTGTTGATTCTCCACACCTTTTGCACATAAAGCACCAATCCATTGCAACAATACCTCGCTTTCTTAGCTTGTTAGTGGTAAGAAATTTCCCATTAGAAGCCAACCACCCGAAGAAAGCCACCTTGAGAGGCACTTCGCATCTCCAAATATTTTTCCAAGGAAACAAATCGGTAGAAGAATGTGATGCCAAGGCCTTGTGCAAAGATCGAACCAAGAATTTCTTATGACGAAGCTGATTCCAGAGTAATCTATCCTCACCTCTAGATTTTATATTTGAAGCATAGAGCAAGCTAAAAAATCAGTGATGTCCCCCACCTTCCAATCCTGGACATCTCTAATAAAGCTTACTGGCCACTGAATAAAACCAGCAGTGTTGTCCATATAATCAGCCACGGAAGTGCCTTTATCCAAAGCAATTCTAAAGAGAGAAGGGAAAGCACTTTTCAAGGCCTCATACCCACACCATAGGTCATGCGAAAAATGGATCCAGTTACTCCTACCCATTTCAAATCTGAAATTTCTGGAGAGCTCCCCCCATCCATTACGAATGAATTTCCGCACTCCCACACTGTATGCCGCTCTTATTTCGTTTGAGCACCAACCTCCCCAAATACTCCCATATTTGGCATCAATAACAATCCTCCAAAGAGCATCCCCTTCTTGATGGTACCGCCATAACCAATTTCACTAAGAGTGCCTTATTGAAAGTTTTCACCTTTCTAATCCCCAAGCCTCCCAAAGATAAAGGTGTACAAATCTTGTCCCACTTGAGTCTCATCCTCCAATCCACCCCACAAGAAAGCATGAAATATCCTTTCCATTCTGTTAGCCATTCCTGTAGGTAATGGAAATAGAGATAGGAAATAGGCTGGGATATTAGATAAGGTACTCGTGACTAAGGTGATTCTACCACTTTTGGACAAATAGATCTTTTTCCAACCAGCCAATCTACATTCACTTTTCTCTGTAACCCTGTCCCAAATTGCCTTGGATTTATAAGGTGCCCCCAAAGAAAGATCAAGATACTTTATACTCAAAGTAGAAACCGTGCAACCCAAAATATCAGCTAAATCCCCTAAATAATTGACCAAACCTACAGGATCATTTCAGACTTTAACAAGTTCACCTTTAAACTGGATACAGCTTCAAAACATAACAAAAGAGCCTGTAAAGAACAGATCTGATCATAATTTGGCTCACAAAGGATCAAAGTGTTATCCACAAAGAGTAAATGAGAAACATTAATACTGCCATGAAGAATTGCCCACCGAGAAGCGCAAGATGAAACCCCCATCCACTAATGCCTTGAACATTCTGCTCAACACATCCAGACTTTGACGGGTTCACTGAACTACTAGATTTTGAAGAGGTCAATTGGGAGAATGCTCAGTTTGATCTGCTTGGAGGATGACCCTATTCTGTTTAATTGGACAATATGGAGGGAGCATAAATGCTTTGAAGATCACGAGATGCCAGTGGAAGAGCTGCAGAAATTGGTGGACGAATCACTTTATACATGGCAGGAGTGTATAATGTCTTTGTTTTGTAATATTTTCTGAATTTTTGGATGTTCTTCTTTTAGTCAACGAATGGTTTATCTCTTGCATACATCCTGTATAGTAGGGTAGAGTCCCTCTGTGCTTTTAATGAAATGAATTGAATTATATATTTATATATGCATGTATATACAAATGACGTGTTTGAGGCATACCGTCCATAGCTTAATGAAAAGATATGGGCTTACCATGCTCCTGTAATACTTTTCTGGAACAACACAAAATGTATTGATAGCATTCTTTCTATGGATTTTCTTTTTTTCCCCTTCCATTTGCATCTTGTTCACATATAAGAATCACAGATAGATGTTTGATAGAATAGGAGATGATCATTTGCAGCATATACTTTTAACTATCCCCTCCTTGCTGTGTTAAGAGTGAGACAGCAAGAGGTCAATGTAGTCATCGTGACGGTGGCCAAAAGTTTGGGTTTTTTTTATTTTTATTTTTTATGAATAGATCTGTTTGATTTTTCTCTAGCATAAACTAATCAATGACTTGTAACATCAATATTGTTTCTGAGGCTTGGCTTTGTTAATGGTGTTCTGCATTAATGGAACCATTTTGTAGCAAGAAGGTTCAAAACACTAAAGTGATGGGCTTTTTTAAGGTTGGAGGGTAAATCATTGTTTTGTCCTGGGATAAGATGTGGTTTATATGAAGCCTTTGACATACAGCAATCTGTACATCAATTTGTGTTTTATTTTACTTATTCTAGAATTGAGCTTATCACTTTGCTTTGGCATTACAAACATGAGAGGGAAGCCTGGTGGAAAGCGGCGGTGGATTCTAAATTTGGATATGCTTGCTGTGAGAGGTGTTCTAATGAGGTGCATGGACCGCAGGTTTTGGGGTTGTAGAAATATATCAGAAGAGTGAGGGTTTTTGTAGTCATTCTAGACTTGAGGTAGTTGATGGGTTCGGGACTAGATTTTGGCATGATTTAATGTGTAAAGACGGGGTCCTCAAGGAAACCTTCCCAAGGGTATATAACCCTGCCGGTGTGTAGGAAGCCTCAATGACTGGTCTATTGAAGTTTTCCAACTTGTCCCCTAAAGGGAATGAGAGCGTCTGTAGAGCGGCCCATGCTTGGGAAGTTGATGCTTTTTGCAGAAGTTCTCAATCTCTTGTATTCTTCTAGAACTTTTCTTGGAGGTCAGATTATATTCTTTTGGACCCCTTCCAAGAAAAAGAAGTTCATTGTTCAATCATTTTACCAAGTCATTGTGCCTCAGGATGCTATTAACCCTTTGACAAACCAAGGCACCCATGTGGGATATTTTTTATTTTTATTTTCACTTGGATGGCCTCCTTGGGCAAGATCCTCATCATGGATAATTTAGGATAACATCGCATCATTGTGATAGATTGGTGTTGTATGTGCAAAAGGAATGGAAATCTGTACACCATTGTTTACTTTATTGGGAGATGGTTAGTGTTATGGAGATAATTTAGGCCTTTCTATATCTAGATTGTATAGCTGAGAATTAGGCTGGCTGTAAATAGACTTAACATGTGAGGCTGTAGATACTTAATGGGTACAGAAAAACCGGTAGCAATTAGGTGCTGAAATTACGCTGAAACTCTGGCATAAGATGTAGCTCTCTTGTATATATAAATGAAAGAAACCGATGGAAAGGGTATTCAGACCAATTTGACAGTTAGAACCTTGTGGGATTGAATTTTTGGTAGAGCTGGGCTGGCTTGGGTTATGTTGAAGGATGGTAGACCTCTTTTCAAGTTGGAGAAGCTTATATGGCAGCATACAAATTGTAACAGTGTGGAAGATGGTTCCATCTGCCTAGTGTGGTGATTTTAGTGGGAAGTAATGATAGAATATTTAAGGATCGCGAGCAGACGATGGAAGAGTTTAAAACTTCCCACTTCAGTGCTTTGTTTATTTGGGCAATTGCTATAATTTTAATGACCTGAGCTTTCATTTTTTCCTTGTATCTCTTTATATTTCTAATTAGATGTTCCTTTTGTATAGATCGTGTGTACTCGAGCTATTTCTTTTATGTTTTATGATAGAAAAAATTTATTAATTTAAAAAAAAAAAAAGGAATAATAAAAACTCAATCCTTCCTCTCTAAGACAATCGCATTGCATCCACTGAGGAAAATATAATGTAAATACGAGCAAGTTATAGTCTTTTAAAGGACAGCTTACATGACCAACAAAAAAGAAGCATCTGATCCATATTTTCCCATAATAATGCTGATTGAAAGGCATAAGGTGATGCAAAGCTGTTGATTACAAAAAAAAGTGTCCAATGCCTATCCAACTTGGAACTAATCTAAAATCAGTTTTGATTTTATATAAGATTTCCATTATGTGTCTATAAATGCTGTTTTATGATTATTTTTTTTGTATTTTGTTAGATAACTTATAATGAAAAAATATCCCAAAATTACCTGTGGGAACCATATTTGTCATTTATAGGTGAGAATGGTCACGGGAGACAATCTTCAAACAGCGAAAGCAATAGCTTTGGAGTGTGGGATACTTGCTTCAAGTGAGGAAGCTACAGAGCCTAACATTATTGAGGGAAGAAAATTCCATGCATCATCCGAGAGAGAAAGGGAAGAACTTGCCAAGAAAATTGTGGTATGGTTCGAGTAGTGTGGTTTTTCTATATTAATTTGCAGGATGTCCATTAAGTATAAATTACCCTTCCGCTCCATGGCGAGTGTTCCTGATTGCAAACTCAGAAATATTTCTTAATTACTTTCGTGGAAGATAATATGTTGTAATAGATCATTTATGGCTGACGTATAGGTGATGGGTAGGTCTTCTCCTAATGACAAGCTCTTGCTTGTGCAAGCACTCCGTAAGGGGGGAGAAGTTGTTGCTGTAACAGGAGATGGCACCAATGATGCTCCTGCACTTCATGAGGTTTGGCTTCTTTATCAAGATATTTATTTAAGTAGCTTTAAACTTTTATATCCTTTTTTTAACCTTAAAAGCTCATGGAAGTGGTTAATAAATAGTGTCAAGTTATGAAGATATACATGCTGTCAGAAAGCAAAATTTAAAGTTGTTTGGATCCTCGAGATGTATTTCACTAGGAAACTTCTCATTACATGGAGATGAAGATATACATGCCCAGTATCTGATTTGTAAACGCAATCAGTATCCTATTTGTGCATTAATCCCATGTTTAATGCTACAAGTACATATTGTTTGTGTGAATGGGAGAAGCCCAGCATGTATCTTATACATGCCCAGTTCCTCTTTGTTCTGTTTTCCCTGATATTGAGTGGAATTCAAAATCTTCAGATTGGGTGTTGAGAAAGGTGGATGAGATTAAAGAGTGTGTGGGTGTGCCTTGTGATGGGTTTGAGGAACAGTTTAGAGCTTTATTGATTGCTATTGAGGCCGGTCAGCCTTCGTTGGCCAGATCTGTTTTAAAGAAGGAGAGGGAATTGAAGAGGTTGTCATGCTTCGTAAACTATGGTGGGAAGGGAGGAAGCGTTCTTAGGAATAAGGGAAAGGTAAGGGCTGTGATTGTAATGCCCATCCTTGTGGTGGGTTCTTTAGAAAATGATTTTGTGAAAATAGACGGGAATTACGGTTCTTGTTGAAAATTTCTTTTCCTTTCATGTCAGGATACAAAAGACTCCATGTTTATAAATAAAACTCATTTATTAATTTAAAAAGTTACAAACATTAAATTTTTATAATTAAAGTCTTTCGTACAAAATAGTGCGCCTAGGCTTTCGTGCTCTTCCCTTTGGGCTGTGCCCGTCCTGATGTGTCTTGCTCATCTTGTCCCTGGGAGGGCACACATTAAAACTAAAATAAGTTGATGACTCGTAAGCATTACTTCGTACAATTAAAATATAATAATATAGGTTTTCAGTCATGCATTTATCACTCTATACATATCATACGTAGACATTCAATTCTTTTTAAAAATGTTGCGAGGTGGGTCTTTCTTTAAAGAGGGTTTTCCTTCGTAAAACAGTTCCCCACGCCTCGCTGCCTTCATTTCTTAAAGTGTTTTTTCATGCATACATCTTTTTATACATACATGCATTTTTTTTTAACATGCATACATTCTTTCTTATCTCTTTCATTAACTGTTGCACATTGTTGCGCCCTATGTGCTGGGGTTAGCGGTCTTTTGGACCTGATTCTGCCCATAGCCACAAGTTGGGAATCCATTCCGTTAGGGTGTAGCACTGGGTGCACTACCAGTACTACTTACCCGGCATTACAATCTGCCCAGTCCAGTCCTTTGGTACCTTTTCCTTTCCATTCATATGGCTGTTACGTATTTTCATACATCAAGCATTCATTCATTTCATTCGTTTTTTTCAATTCAGTCCTTTCATTCATTTACAGTCCATTCATTCATTTCAGCCCTTACAGTTCTTACAGTCCTTCAGTCATTTCATTCATAAAACATTGTTTAAACATCAGTTCGTGCATCATTTAAAACATCAGTTCATAGGGACATTCTAAAACGCTTTCTTCGCATTGTTTAAAGCATAGGACCAAGGCCTCTCATTTCATTTCGTGAAAATACACACAATACATACCACATATACATCCATACACATGCATATACTTGAAAATTTATACTTAACTTTCTTTCTTAAACCAATGTTTCGCGTCAATTCGTAAAGCATCATAAGGAAAAGCATTTCGTTTTCATCTTCTTATCTTTTAGAAAACTCTAGAAGAGTATAAAAGCAATACTTACCTAGACTTCATGCCATACTCATTCCATGCAGTCCATTCGTGTGCGTGTTAGATGGCAACCTACATGCATACACATAACCTCACGTCATTCTCTATCCAGTAAATAAGCAACTATATACTAAAAATAGAACTACGCCCCACTTGCAACTATACTAGAAATAGAACTACTCTCTTCACTCTACGCCACACGGTGCATCGCTGCACTACATGGAGTATGCTCCACATGTACTCCCTACAAACACCACACCGCATCACAACTACGGCTTACACCTCACGCCCATACGCATAGCATAGTCCATAACACTACACAGTTATGCCCAACACTTCACTACACAGCCATACTTCACTTCACAACTACGCAGCGAACACCACAATATTAACAGTATAGTCTACAGTCCAACCAACCAACATTAATATAAATAACGAGGGGTAGAGGCTTATACCATCGATGGGATAACCCATGCGCCGCTTGCTGCCCGTCACGATCAAGGCGTCGGAGGAGTCGTACGTGGCGGTTAGCCATGTACAGTGGCTGTCCACCACGTAAAATGACAGTTTGAGCTTAGGAAAGGGCTAGGGGTGGTCTTGAGAGGTTCATGGTGGCCTTGGAATGGTGGTGAGGGGCAGAGCATGTCGGCATATCGCCGTGAACAGTGCATCCAAGAGTGTCAGAGGGTGTGTGAGGCAAGGGAGGGGCTGGACGTTAGGGCTAGGCAAGGAGGAGCTTGAGGGAGGTGTGGTGAAGCTGTGGTGGCGAGGTGGTGGCTGGATGGTGGCCCACGGCGGCGAATCTGGTTGTGAGGGGTGCAAGCCGTCCATGAGGGAGTGGGGGAGAGTGAGAGCTGTAGGGACTTCAGTTGGGCATGAAAATAGCTAGTGGAGGTCACGGTGGTCAGGGGATCATGGTGGTCGTGGTATGGTGGCGTGGGTAGCCGTGCTTGATGGAGAAACCGTGCGTGTATGTGTAGTGACCCAACGAAGAGAGAGGGAGGTAGGGGGAAAGAAGACCATGGAAAGGAAGCCTATGGAGTGGTGGTGCCATTGGTGGTGGTCGGAGGCCAAGTTGGCCTTCTACGGCCACTCTAGTAGGAGAAATGGGCTTGAAACCCATTTTAGCTAAATTGCTGTGGGAGGGGGAGGAGGGCACATGGGGGCTCGCCGGTGGGAGGAGATGTTGGCCGGAGGAAGAGGAGCAACTAGTGACTGGTGGTCAGGCCAAGGATGGCCGGCGGCGGCTAGGCTGGAGGATGGAAGGATTCGGTTAAGGGTGAAGTGGAACTATCAGGTTCAAGGGGAGAGGGGAGAGAGAAAGGAAAGAGAGGAAATGAGGGAAAAAGGCTAGGAGCTTGGGTATTTAATCCAGGTTATTCGTTTCGGGATCTACAAAACGATTTAACGGTGAATTTAAATCCTAATTTGAAAATGCACGAGCGTTTTATTTAATTTAAAACATTGAGAGGAATTAAGATAGAATATTATTTTATAAACTAAAATTTATAAAATAATATTCTTTCATCATTAATTAAAATGATGAAGTCTCGTTAATCACTTGAAGAGAATAAAACCATTTAAATTAATTTAGAGTTTTCAACATAAATTTAAATCTTGTAATATTTTTAAATGACTAAAATATTTTAATTTAAATAATTTTCCACAATTATAATATTTTTGGAGCTCTTCAAAAATATTATAATTATGTTATTTAAAAAAAAGTTTAGTCCAATAACACTAGAAATATCACATATAAATATTTTCAGAATATTTAAAATATTCGTAAGCTTTTAAAATAATGGGCTTGCTTTAAAATCCGCTTAATATCTTTTAAAACACGCCATCGGGGTACAACACGTAGATCGAAGCTCATAATTATAGAAGAAAGAAGGAGCGGGTTATTACAGTGATAGATTCCAAATGAAGCCAAAGATTATTTCCTGGAATATAAGGGGTCTTAATGACCCTCGTAAGCATTTTCGGGGGAAAAATTGGTTTAGAAAATGGAGGGTGGATGTGATTTGCCTTCAAGAAACTAAACTGAATTTGTGAATCAAGCTATTGTTCAGAGTTTGTGGAATTGTAGTAGTGTGGGTTGGGTAGAGTTGGTGTCCAAAGTGGCTTCGGGTGGAATTATAATAATGTGGAATAGGAGGGTGGTGGAGTTGAGGGATCATTTTGTGGGGCAATCTTGGTGGCTTGTCATTTTAAGAATTTTGAGGATGAGTTTGAATGGGCGTTTGCTGGAGTGTATGGTCCTGATGTGGATAGTAGTAGGAGGTTATTATGGGATGAAATGTTGGGTGTTTGTGGCTGGTGGAATTTACCTTAGTGTTTTGGTGGGGATTTTAAACTCACTCATTTCCCTAGTGAGAGATCAGGGGAATCTTATTTTTCTCATGCTATGTCTTCTTTTTCAGATTCAATTTTTGAATTAAATCTGATTGATTTACCTTTGGTGAGAGGAGATTATACTTGGTCTAATGCTAGGTTTTTTCAAGGATGGATAGGTTTCTAGTTTTGCCTTCTTGGGAGGCTCATTTTTCTGGTTTGAGTCATAAATTATTGCCGAGATTGTGTTTTAATCATTATCCTATCATGTTGGATTGTGGTGGTGATATGAACTAGTGGAATTTGAATCCCTTGAACCCACAATCAATTTGAGAACCCACCGAACTTGCAATGAATCTTTAAGACTAGGTTCATCTTGGTGCCCATCAGGTGGTATCGAGGGTGGGAGAAGATATTTTAAATTTGAAAACATGTGGCTGAAGGAAGAGGGTTTTGTGGACAGGATGAGAAGTTGGTGGAATTCCTATAATTTTTCTGGCACTCCTAGTTTTGTCTTGGCTGGAAAATTGAAATTTTTCAAGATAGATTTAAAGAGATGGAATAAAGAAGAGTTTGAGAATTTGTATAGCAAGAGGAAACTTCTATTGGAAGAGTTGAGAGGTTTGGAAGAGAAGGAGGTGCAAGGGGTGTTATCGGGGGAGGACAGCATAATAAAAATAGGGGCGGTCTCCGAACTGGAAAACATAGCATTAATGGAGGAAATTTCATAGAGGCAAAAATCTAGGGTGCTGTGGTTGAAGGAAGGAGATAGGTGCACTAAATTCTTTTATCAAATGGTGAACTCTCATAGAAGAAATAATGTGATAGAGGTTCTTCAAGATGGGGACAGGCTTATCACGGACCAAGAAGACATTAAGGCTCATATAGTGAATTTTTATGAGCAGCTGTTTTCAGAAGATTTTTCTTGGAGACAAAACTGGACAGGCTGAAACTGATTGGTTGGAGAGAGAATTTGAAGAAGATGAAGTGCTTAATGTGGTTAAAGGTATGGTTAGGGATAAGGCTCCGGGTCCGGATGGGTTCTCTTTGGCATTTTATCAAGCTTGCTAGGATATAGTTAGAGAAGATATTCTGAAGGTGTTTGCTGAGTTTCATTCGTATATGAGGTTTGAGAAGAGTTTTAATGCGACTTTCATTGCACTTATTCTGAAAAGGTAGGGGCTGTAGAGATGAGAGATTTTCGGCTTATTAGTTTGGTGAATGGAGTGTATAAAATAATTTCTAAGGTGCTGGCCAAACGTTTGAGCAGGGTGATGGAGAGGTTAATTTTAAAATCTCAAAACACTTTTGTGAGGGGAAGACAGATTTTAGACTCTGTTTTAATTGCTAATGAATGATTGGATGGTAGAATTAAAATGGAGAAAGCTGGCATTTAAATCAAATTGGACATGGAAAAGGCTTATGACCATGTGTGCTGGGATTTCCTTGATTATTTGCTGAGGAGATATGGATTTCGTGATAAATGGCATTCGTGGATGAAGCATTGTGTGTCAACTTTGAAATTTTCTATTTTGGTGAATGGAGAACTGGTTGGCTTCTTTGGTAGCTCATGTAATTTGAGGCAAGGTGATCCCATCTCCCCCTTTGTCTTTGTTATGATTATGGATGCCTTGAGTAGAATGATTGAGAAGGCGGTGGATGGCAATTTTCTGTCCAGTTTTGTGATGGGTAATGAGGTTCGGAGCAGTTTTAAGGTCTCACATTTATTATTTCCTGATGATATTTTGATCTTTAGTGGGCCTGATTCTGACAATCTACGTGTTTTGAGAGCACTTCTGCTGTGTTTTGAAGCTGTATCGCAGTTAAGAGTTAATATGTCGAAATCTGAAGTCATTCCTGTGGGTTCTGTTCAGAATATTTCAGACTTGGCAAATATTCTGGGGTGCAGAATTTCTTCACTCCCTATGAGGTACCTGGGGCTTCCTTTGGGGGCTTCTTTTAAATCTGTTAATATTTGGGATGGGGTGATTGAGAAAATAGAAAGGAGGTTAGCTGGTTGGAAAATGATCTACTTGTCTAAGGGGGGAAGATTAACTCTAATAAAAAGTACTTTGTTTAATTTTCCACTTATTTCTTTTCTCTTTTTCCATTGCTGGCAAGGGTTGAAAAAAGAATTGAGAGTTTATTTCGGGATTTTTAATGGGATGGTAAAAGGAGAAAAAAAAAACTCCATTTGGTTAGTTGGAAGAAGGTTTGTCAACCGATTGATTGTAGAGGGTTGGGGATTAAAAATTTAAGATTGTTTAATAGAGATACCATTTGGAAAGTAATGCCTTTTGGAAGAATGTTATTGAGGTAAAATATGGTAGTTTGTGGGGAGGTTGCTGTTCTAAAGATACTAGTGGTGCGTATGGGGTGAGTTTGTGGAAGTTCATTAGAAAAGGATGGGGGTTTTTTCAAATCATATTAGATTGAAGGTGGGGAGATGGGAAGAGGATGCTTTTCTGGGATGACTTGTGGTGTGGGGTTCTTCACTAAGGCAGGACTTCCCCTCTCTTTTCAGAATTGCTAGGGATCAAAATGCAGCTGTAGGAAAGTCTTTCTGTGGCATTGACAATAATATTCAGTCGAATGTCATCTTTCTCGGGGTGTTAATGACTGGAAAGTGGATTATGTAAAGGCTTTTCTTGAAAGAATTTATAGTTCAAAGTTGATGCTTGGTAGGGTGGACAGCATACTGTGGTTTCCTGCAGGAAATTCCAAGTTTTCAGTCTCCTCTTTTTACAGAATATTAACCTGTCACAGGAGTTGTGAATTTCCCCGGAAAAACATATGGAAAGTGAAAGTTCCTTTTCCAAGGTTGCTTTTTTCTGTTGGGTGGTTTCCTTCTACTGAAAATCTTAGAAGGAGAGGTATGTTCATTGCTGATTGGTGTGTCATGTGCAAGAAGGATGGGGATCTGTAAATCACCTCTTTCTTCATTGTGAAGTGGCCAGGTTCCTGTGGAATGAGGTTTTAAATCAGACCGGTTTACTTTGGGTAATGTTCAAGGAAGTGGTGGATTTATTGGTAGGTTGGAAAGGTTTGAAGGGTAGTAAGAATGCTGCTTATGTTTGGAAGATGATTCCTTCTTGTCTCATGTGGTCTCTATGGCTTGAAGGGAATGGGAGATGCTTCGAAGACAGATCGATCATTGGGAGAACTTAGGGATTTCCTCTTTAGTACTTTGAGTTTGTGGGCTAAAGTTTTTGTAATGGAAGATATTTTCCAGATTCTGTTTTAGTTTTCCTTTTGTTTTTGGAAAGTAGTAGGTATTTCCTTTGTATACGTCCTGTGTACTTGGGCTTATGCCTATTTCTTGGGAATAAAATCTTTTATTACTTATATAAAAAAAAAAAGAAAAAAGAAGTAGACTTTGACATAAATGTCCGAGATTCTGAAAGTATTGGGCTTCTGTTCATGTGCATTTTTCCGTTGTGTAGCAATTTCTTGCTGTGCCTCTTGTAGTTCAAAAACTTTTATTTACTACACTTTCCATTATCACAAGAATGACTTCCTCGTCATAGTTGATCACATTTATACCATTTGGACTATAGGCAGATATTGGTCTTTCTATGGGCATTCAAGGAACTGAAGTAGCAAAGGAAAGTTCAGATATTATTATCTTGGATGATAATTTTGCTTCTGTTGTAAAGGTCAGTGGGCATCTTATCTGTTTTACTTCATACAGGTATTATTAGATAGGGGTTGAATCATCTTTACCATCTTTACAGTGAATACCATTTATCCTTTTAGCAATAATATACTGAACCATTCTCAGTACTTCAATTATCTATTCAATGAATTTGGTGTTGCTTTAAATGCATGTTGATTTTTGGAGATTAAGTTGATATGAATTAATACATGGGATAGTTTTGAGAGGCTTTACATTTAGGAAGCAGGGATAACTTAAAGAGAAATGCTAGATCTACAAAGGTATCTTACAAAAGCAAACTTACAAATGGATGTGACTCAATGTGAGACATCAGATCAATAAAAGGAGTTTTACAATTTCCCGCATTACATCTAGTCACATCAGTTTGTAAGTTTACTTTTGTGAGATTTCTATGTAGACCAAGCATTTCTCTACCTCAAAAGGGTCTCGATATTCATGTTGGATACATATAGGAACATATATACAGTTTGGAAAGAGATTCGTGTATGCGTGTTTTAATTTTGAAATAGATACCTTTGGGACATGAAAGACATGAGCAGGACGTGTTGGGACACATCTGAGATCTAAAACTACAGGTCTGCTCGTTTTACCTAAATATTTCACCATCTCTCTCTCTCTCTGCAGTTTTTATCTTCAATTTTAACCGTCATACTTATGTTACAGCAAAGCAAGAAGAAAAAAAAAAGAATGAATGAAAAAACTCATTTGACATTTATTCTTTGTGATATACTTGACATGAACTTGAAGTATTTTTCTTTGTACCTATTTTTTTCTCTTATAAAATTAGCTTCCAGTTAAGGATGGACATGCCTTAGATATTTATGGGCTATACCCTGGCTTACGAAAAATTTATGGCATTGTCATTGCCTCTCATCTAATATATCCACATGTATGACTCATACATTTTTACACTTTCATAGATAGGAACTGTAGATCCATTACTCTTTTAGGAAGGAAGTTTGGCACAATGTCCGTTGTATTATTTTACATCAGCAGGTACCATGCACTTCAAGTCGAAGCTGATTTGTAAAATGATAGATGATGGTTTTTATGGTTATATGGAATAGGATAGAGTAGATAAGAAAATAACAACCAATTGTTATGCCAGTGTTCTCTATATATAGAAGCCAAAGTAAAACATAAGATAAAACATTCAAAATATATTTCTGAACTTCTTAAATACCCCTGTA